>NC_036860.1:49858781-50158781 GCF_002910315.2 Salvelinus sp. IW2-2015 | reverse complement strand
AACAACAATTCAACTGAAGTCAGTCTGTCCACATTGGCTCGCATTCTCAAGCGAAAAACCAAATCAGAATGAAACAACTTTATAAGGTGCCGTTTGAGAGAACCTCAAAGAAACAAAGAGGTCAGACGAGCATATGTGGATGTAAGTACAATATTGACTGGCAGTACACTACAAGCAACATTGTTCCCAGTGTACTGGATAACACCATATTGACTGCTTTTGTTCTTTGTTTTCAGGGAGTACTGGAAATGGATGCTCATGCAATCCCACATGAGTTCATCTTTATAGATGAGGTTGGGTCCAACCTAGCAAAGACCAGAAGAAGGGGAGAAACGTGGTGTGGGAACATCACAATGTGGCGCTGCCCATCTCCAATACGCATGGTGCATCCACCGTCATGCCAACCTTGAACCATACAACACAGCCCATATTCTCACATTTCTGGACAGACTCCACAACATTCTCATACCACCAGAGCGTATGAATGAGCAGACCATCAAAGAACCCGGTACGTTGTAGTATGGGACAACGTGAGCTTTCATCGTGCAGCCCCAGTCCAAAACTGGTTTGCTGACCACCCACCATTTCTCGTGCAATACCTCCCACCATACTCACCCTTTCTGAACCCCATAGAAGAGTTATTTTCGGCATGGCGGTGGAAGGTATACGACCGGCAGCCATTTGTGCGCATGCCTCTTGTGCAGGCTATGGAAAGAGGCATGTGATGAGATTGATGTGGGTGCGATTCAGGGATGGATAAGGCACTTCAAGGTGCATCTTCCCTCGATGTCTGGCAAGGGAAGATATTGCCTGTGATGTGGACGAGGCGTTGTGGCCAGACCCAGCTGTGCGGCAAGATGCTGCCTAATTATTTTTCTTGCCTCTTTTTTTCTATATATTTTTCTTTTTCAGTTTACTGTTTTTTTGTGAGCATATTTTTGTTCAGTCCAATGTAAATATATCTGCTGTGCATATGTTGCACTGAGTTGTTTGGTGAAAAATAAAAAATAAAATGTTTCAACAGCATGTGTGTGTGTATCTGCAAATATTTCTGTGCATCTGAAGAATATTCTACAATTTGAACTATTTTAGTATTATGGCAAAGCATACTAAAGATGAGAGTGCTTTTCATTATGCCCAACAGTGTATAGTTGGTTAGACCAAAATCTGGTAATATGAATGAAGTGTGTGCCATTTCGTACAAACATTTGATTTTGATAATGCTATATGTAGTTTTGGTTGCAGTGCTTCATTTTGCAGGATATATGAGGTATTTTGCAGTTTGGGTGTGTGGTTNCAAACATTTGATTTTGATAATGCTATATGTAGTTTTGGTTGCAGTGCTTCATTTTGCAGGATATATGAGGTATTTTGCAGTTTGGGTGTGTGGTTTTGTGAATTGTGTTAAGTATTTTGATAAAACCAGCCTAGTTTGCAAAATTGTGTTTTAGCAATTGGGAAAAACTGTAATTACACTTTGGATGGTGTATCAATACACCCAGTCACTGCAAAGATAAAGGCGTCCTTCTTCCTCAGTTGCTGGAGAGGAAGAAAACCGCTCAGGGATTTCACCATGAGGCCAACGGTGACTTTAAAACAGTTAGAGTTTAATGGTTGTGATAGGAGAAAACTGAGGATGGATCAGCAACACTGTAGTTACTCCACAATACTAAACTACTTGACAGACTGAAAAGACGGAAGCTTGTACAGAATTAAAACATTCAACAACATGCGTCCGGTTTGCAATAAGGCACTAAGGTATAATTGTAAAATGAAAAATGTCATGAAGACAAAGTGTTATGTTTGGGGCAAATCCAATACAACACATTACTGAGTACCACTCGCCATTCTCTATCAAGCAATTTGGTGGGTGCATCATGTTATGAGTATTTTTGTAATCGTTAAGGACTGTGAAGTTTTTCAGGATAAAAATTTAACGGAATGGAGCACAGGCAAAATCCTAGAGGAAATCCTGGTTCAGTCTGCTTTCTGCCAGACACTGGGAGATGAATTCACCTTTCAGCAGGACAATAACCTAAAACACAAGGCCAAATCTACACTGGAGTTGCTTTCCAATAAGACAGTGAATGTTCCTGAGTGGCCGAGTTAAAATGTTGACTTAAATCTGCTTGAATATCTAAGGCCATAGCTTGAAGAATTTTTTAAAGAATAATGGGCAAATGTTGCACAATCCATGTGTGGAAAGCTCTTACAGATTCACAGCTATAAACACTGCCAAAGGTGATTCTAACATGTATTGATTGAATACTTATCTAATGAAGATATATTAGTATTTTATTTAAAAGTTGAAAGTCATAAAAGTTTTACAAACGTTAGAATATCATTTTTCTTCCACTTTAACATTATAGTGTATTTTGTGTGTAGATTGTTGACAAAAAATGACAATTAAATCAAATTTAATTCCACTTTATAACACAACAAAATGTGGAAAAAGTCAAGGGGTGTGAATACTTTCTGACGACACTGTATGGCAATGAGATATACAAGAGATGTTTGTTAAAAACACATACAGTACAAATTCACACACGATACAATTATGAGATAAGCTTGACATTACACAGTTTTATTAATTTGTCCTATACTGTACCTCTAGGACAGGGGCTCCACTACTGCACCCACAGGTCACATTTTTGATATCCCTGGGCAGACTGGGGCTGTGAAGAGGACGGCCCCAGGCCCTAGGTCAGCCCCTTCCCCAGAGGCCTGCCATCCAGGAATTCCCTTCCCTCATTCAGCCTTCCATAATGACTAACCTAGGGACATGACCACATTGGTAAATCACAGTTAATATCTTCAATATGTGACAAAGGCACCATACAAGGGAGAAAACATCTGTCATGCTTAATACATTTGCCGGTATTAGCATTTAGCAAAAAGTGAATGTGTTCAGTTACAGTTGAGGATAATCTTGGCTTATAACTGCCTGTGTTTTTAGACACAAGCTATCTACCAGGCACACAGTGGAGTGAATACAGGGAAGTCAGTAGTATTTTTTTAGCAGGAACTTAAACAATGTCTCATCTGGACAGGCCACCTTCAGTGATTAATTATATCACATGTTCAATGCCCTCACCTTGCTCAATTATTCATACGGTACATTCCCTTCAACTACTGTACCATGCTGGAACATTTACCCTGTCTTCTTTAGCTGTTGCAAGGTGTCAGGGAGTAGGCCTATTTGGAGATTTTGTGGTCACGGAAACACTTAAGATCTTTTTCTTTGTTAAGGTCATTTCTTACTTTGCATCATACTTCTACATTTATATTCAGTAGCACATGTACTGTATCTATATTTCACATACAAGATCTAGAAAAGTTAACTTTTGTATTTATTTCTTAATTTTTATTTGTTTTACATTCTAAACACATGGTACAGCAGCCTACTTCATTTTCACAATTGAGAAATAGCTCAGTTAAGGTCAGGAGAAAATATATTATGAAAGTCCTATACTGTTTGTTATTGTATCTGCCTCTCTTGATGTAATCCCTCCAGACAAAACTGTGGTTCACCCATGTCTGTCTCATCACATTCCAGGACCATGTTTCAACATTGTGCATTTTTCTGTGGGTTTGCAAGTCCGCTAAGGGATTACAGTCAAACACAATGATTCACCTCAGTGTATAGAAAACAGAAAGTTTGTTGTTTGCGTACACAGTTTACTATGTGTTATAGCGGTTGCAGTGAAATGTTTATATTTACTAGCTCCTGACAATGCAGTAAAATGTCAAACAATACAAAAATACAAAAAATCAAGAACGGCGGGATTAATTACGGCAGTGGGCTAAATCAGGGTCACATCGAGTGTTTCTTGGTAGTTTTCAGTGGCAACCCGTCATTCAGGGCAGGTAGGGCTCTGAATGTTTTGAGCCTCACCTTTCTAGTTCAAATTAAATAAATAAATAAATGAAAACATGTTTGCATGTTTTGCATGTTATTTTGACATTAATACGTGTCAAATATCAGTTTGCAAGCAATGTAAAAAATTATTGAGTTAATAAAAACCGCATACAAACTTGGTCTCTTTTTTGCTTTCTTGAGTAAAGCAGCTCCAAAATGCAGGTGTTTCAGCCTAGCTCAGTGCTTTCTGTTGTGGTGGGGCAGCCAGCGGAAAGAAAATGGAGGATAGGGGTTGGTAATGTTCTCTAGCTGCGCCGTGATTTTTTTATGATCTCTAGTTGCGCCGTGATTGGCTCAGTGTTCTGTTACTCATGGGGACACTACGTCATCGCAAAATCTAATGGTAGAGCTCAAAAATTCAAGCCCCTTGGGTACTGCCATAGAGTTAGATTAGAAGTGCCCATCCAAGAAGGCGCAAGGTCATTGGCCACAGATAAAATGACGTCAATGCGCGTTATATCTACAGTAGCTTTGATTGGACAGATCATGTCAACATCATACTTTCAAAATCTTAGCTAGCAAGATTGCGGTCATCATCATGAATCAAGTCAACAATCTACTGCCAAATGCTTTTTAATACTTGTCATATGAAGAGAAATAGTGAAGAGAAATTATAGATAAAATGTATCGGTGCTCATCGGCCATTGGACATAAACATTACACAATAAGTTGGAAATCGCAAATTCAATAATGAGTGGTTTGGAAGGAATTAGTGGCTAACTGCAAGCATTGCAAAGCAATCACTAGCCTGCTATTCAGTGGAGTGAGTTTGTGGTTCCAAGTCAGGGTTTAAGGCTCTCTTTTCCAAGCTTAAAATTATAAATATTCAACATTGGCCATGCTGTCGATCCTGCGTGATTTATGCTGCGCTCCAAAAAACTATAAACTCAGAACTGGAAAATCTGACTTCAGTGAGTTAAAGACAACTGGGAACTGGGGAAAAAACAAGCTCTTACTGGGAAAATAAGGTTTCAATGGTCATCCAACTGAAATAACACATATGGAATCATGTAGTAACTAAAAAAAGTGTTAAACAGCTTTATGAGGAATGCTTTTCCAACAGTCTTGAAGGAGTTCCCACATATGCTGAGCACTTGTTGGCTGCTTTTCCTTCACTCTGTGGTCAAACTTGCTCCAAACCATCTCAGTTGGGTTGAGATCAGGTGAATGTGGAGGCCAGGTCAGCTGATGCAGCACCATCATTCTCCTTATTGGTCAAATAGCCCTTACACAGCCTGGAGGTGTGTTGGTTCATTGTCCTGTTGAAATACAAATGATAGTCCCACTAAGCGCAAACCAGATGGGATGGCGTACCGCTGCAGAATGCTGTGGTAGCCATGCTGGTTAAGTGTGCCTTGAATTCTAAATAAATCACAGACTGTGTCACCAGCAAAGCACCCCCACATCATCACACCTCCATGTCTATGCTTCATGGTGGGAAAAACACATGCAGAGATCATCCGTTCACCTACTCTGTGTCTCACAAAGACACAGTGGTTGGAACCAAAAAATCTCAAATTTGAACTCATCACACCAAAAGGTCAGATTTCTACCGGTCTAATGTCCATTGTTCATGTTTCTTGGCCCAAGCAAGTCTATTCTTCTTATTGGTGTCCTTTAGTAGTGGTTAATTTGCAGCAATTCGACCACGAAGGCCTGATTCACGCAGTCTCCGCTGAACAGTTGATGCTGAGATGTGTCTGTTACTTGAACTCTGTGAAGCATTTATTTGGGCTGCAATCTGAGGTGCAGTTAACTCTAATGAACTTATCCTCAGCAGCAGAGGTAACTCTGGGTCTTCCTTTCCTGTGGCAGTCCTCATGAGAGCCAGTATCATCATTGCGCTTGATCGTTTTTGCAACTGCACTTGAAGAAACATTTCTTGACATGGCTTAAAGTAATGATGGACTGTCATTTGTCTTTGCTTATTTGAGCTGTTCTTGCCATAATATGGACTTGGTCTTTTACCAAATAGGGCTATCTTCTGTATACCACCCCCACCTTATCACAACACAACTGATTGGCTTAAACGCATTAAGAAGGAAAGAAATTCCACAAATTAACTTTTAACCGGATAATTGAAATGCATTCCAGGTGACTACCTCATGAAGCTTGTTGAGAGAATACCAAGATTGTGCAAAGCTGTCATCAAGGCGAAGGGTGGCTACTTTGAAGAATCTCAAATATAAAATATATTTTGATTTGTTTAACACTTTTTGGTTATTACAAGATTCCGTATGTGTTATTTCATAGTTTTGATGTCTTCACTATTATTCTACAATGTAGAAAATAGTAAAAATACAAATCTTTGAATGAGTAGGTGTGTCTAAACTTTTAACTGGTATCACAGAAGACTGAAATATAACAAAACCGTTTGACATAGAAACACCGAATTTCTGACTAGTTTGTTTTTATAATGTTTATTAAGGATGAAATTATTAACAAAATTAATAACATTCCACCCATGAGGCCACTAGAGGGCGATTTGCTAATTTGACTGCAGGAAAGGGCTACCAACCCAAATAGCACCGTAGCAGTAATCAAATGCAATCTATACATATGTACAGCGGGAGAACTTACACAAGATCAGCTAAGAATGATATGTACAGCAGCAGAAACAGTATATTAGAGCAAGCTATGTCAAGAATCCAGTCTATAAATAAATACGCTGTGTGCATAAACAGTGTAACTAGAATGCAATATATGGCAGTAGAAATATTATGATGAGCTACGTCAGGGATATATTATTTAATTTCACGTTGTGAAACGGGAAGTGACCAGTGGTTCAATGTCTCTATAGCATGGGACAGCAGTGTTGGCTGTGTGTGTGAGTGTGTATGTGAGTGTGTGTGTATGTGCATTTGTTTGTGAGTATGAGGTGTGAGTCTTTCTTGGTGTACCCAGTATTATCTTAAAGCACAATGTTGATACAATTTATCACCAACTTGTTTTGTTTCTGTTTGTAGTTTATTTAGTATGTTGCCTAATGGCAGTTTGACTACAGAGAAGAAAACATTGCAACAACCAGGGCATTGTTTGACACCTTGAACCCTTTTTTAATATTATTAGGTCAACAGTACAGTAGCTAAGTCTGTATATATGTATAAAATATGTAATTGTAATGTTCAGTCTGGCTGACTCCTCCAAGCACAATGAAAGTCTGGAATGGAATGTCACAACTCCTTAATTGCTGAAATGTGCATATTTTTTTTGTGTTGGATGCAACTGTATTGCATACAGACCACCTAATTCAATTTCAAGATTGCAATTTTCCTTCACCTGAAATCTCTGTATTCCCAAACTATTTTACCAATAGTGAACAAAGGCGAAACGTCCTTCCCTCTGATCCTCTGCTTAATCAGAGATGGAGTAGAATAGACTTGAAAAATAGAATACAGCAACACAACATAGCAGGCCCTGAAGCTGTCACCCAGAAAAAAACTGGCCTGACCATATGGATCTCATTGAGGGACTGGAAAACGGTGGTTAGATGATCGTATTGTTTGCACATAATAAATTAATTCTCAGACCTCTCTCCAAAAACAACACTTCTATTTCATTCACCAGATGAAAGTCACTCAAGGCCCCACAACAGCAACAAAACAGGGAAGTGGTTTCATGGTTCCATGCTTAACTTTGTATTAAAGGTCCAATGCAGCCATTTTTATCTCAAAATCATATCATTTCTGGGTAACAATTAAGTACCTTACCGTGACTGTTACCATATTAAAATGATCAAAACGAAACAAAAATATAAAACAAATTTGCAAAGAAAAATTTCTCAAGCAGGAATTCTCACCAAAACAGGCAGAAATTTCAAGCAGACTTTTCAAACAGCTCTTACACTAAAATGGCATTATAATGATTTTCACAATTTCACAGTATTATTCCAATCTTATAGTGTGGAAAAATATACACAAAACAAAAATATAAACGCAACATGTTGGTTTCGTGAGCTGAAATAAAACATACCAGAAATGTTCCATACACATCTAAGAGAAGCTGAAATGGTATAACCACACGGACACTGTAGTAAAGAAGGCACGACAGCGACTGTTCAACAGGAGCACGATCGAGAGCATACTGTCAGGCTGCATCACAGCCTGGTACGGTAACTCCGCCGCCGTGGATCGCAAGCCTTTTCAGGGGGTAATACATGCAGCCGAACGCACCATTGGGTGCCACTGCCTGCCCTAAATGGCACCTACAAAACCAGGTGTTGCAGAAAGGCCAAGAAGATCATCAGGGACCCCCCACCCCAACCCCTCAACAGTCTTTACTCTGTCTCCACCCCAATGGACATGTATTTATTCATTACTGACACAGTTGTTATTATGTATATGTATATAATGCTATTTATATTTATTTTGTTTTATTGCCATTTTCATTCTTTTATTTCACTAGTCCTGCATGTTGGAGCTCAAAGTATTTCTGTTTGTAATAAAGTAATTTTGGGGGGAAAAACTAATTCTGATTGGCTGGGCCTGACTCCCCAGGTGGATGGGCCCTCCCCTGCCCAGTCATGTGAAATCCATAGATTAGGGCATAATGAATTGATTTCAATTTACTGATTTCCTTATATGAGCTGTAACTCAGTAAAATCTTTGAAATTGTTGCATGTTACGTTTATATTTTTGTTCAGTATATATAACAAAGGAAAATTACATTTTTGTCTGAACTTGGCCTTTAAGTAGCACAATGTTAGTAAATACTTTGATTCATGCATATCTCATGTATATTTAAAAACCAAATGAGAAATGGATGTGCCTTGTTATGAATGCAAGTGTTCAAACCAACAAAAAAGTTTGTTTGTTTACTGAAAAAACCCACATCCCTCTATTTGCAGGGGCCAATAAAAGTACTCTTCTGTTCATTAAAAAGTGAACAGCCTACTGTACATTTACACTCTCCTCCAGAGTGACTTAAAGTAGTGAGTGCATATATTTCCGTACTGGTCCCTGTGGGAATTGAACCCAAATCCCTGGCATTGCAAGCACCATGCTCTACCAACTGTGCCAAATGGGACCTTGGGTAATGTAGTCCAGATTTGGTTTATTAATAAGATACATTAATTTCAGGGCAAAGCCATTCAAGGTCCATTGCAGTCTTGACCTCCCATTCATCTTGAGTTGATATTGCCGTGACAAATGAAAAAAATTCCCTTTGTGCTGGGGTCCACTCCCTTCAGCATTTAAGATCGCCCTGATTACATGTCCTCTCACATGTTTGAAACAAAAGAAAGCAGGAGAAAATGCAGAGTAAATCCCCACTGCCTGGCAGCTATGGAATTCCACCGAAATGGCTTTCATACATCCGAATACATTCTCAAAGGATTACGGGTTGAGAATCATATATTTGATCATGTTTAAACAGATTACTTTTCTCCTTTTTTGAATAAAACTGACTTAAATCCCAATTTTGTTAGCAAGTAGAGTGTTTTTGATTGGAAATCATCTTGAAAGTCAGAAAAGCTTTGTCAGCATCTCTAAAGGGTTTTGATTTGTGTTGAAAATGATTTAAAAGTTAATGGGAACCACTGTGAAAGATGTTGGTTATTGATACTGTTATTCACACATCAAGTTGAGATTGAATAAATCAACTGAATTTAATCTAAGATTCTGTAGTATGATAACATACACTTCTGTAAAACCATACTAACTCAAACACTTAAATCCTCTTCAACTCTGAGCGGTTGTTTTGGGCAAAAGGAAAAGTGAATTGGAAAATCAGTTTGAAGTTTCCTCACCTGTGTGTGTATTATTTTTTCTTAATATCCATAACTTGAAAGTCCTGACTGCTAAGGTCAAAGCTGTCATTAAGGCAAAGGGTGGCTACTTTGAAGAATCTCAAATATAAAATATATTTTGATTTGTTTAAAAAAAATTGGGTTACTACATGATTCCATAGGGGTTATTTCATAGTTTGGATGTCTTCACTATTATTCTACAATGTAGAAAATAGTACAAATAAAGAACCCTTGAATGAGTAGGTGTGTCCAAACTTTTGACTGGTACTGTAATATTAAGTCCTCCTGCTCTTTCCATGACATAGACTGACCAGATGAATCCAGATGAAAGCTATCATCCCTTACTGATGTCACTTGTTAAATCCACTTCAATCAGTGAAGGGGAGGAGATAGGCTAAAGAAGGATTTTTAAGCCTTGAGACAATTGAGACATGGATTGTGTATGTGTATAATTCAGAGGGTGAATGGGCAAGACAAAATATTTAAGTGCCTTTGAATGGAGTGGGGTAGTAGGTGACAAGCGCAGTAGTTCGTGTCAAGAACTACAACACTCCTGGGTTTTTCCTGTGTATATCGAGAATGGTCCACCACCCAAAGGACATCGAGCCAACTTGACACAACTGTGGGACAGATTGGAGTCAACATGGGCCAGCATCCCTGTGGAACGCTTTCGACACCTTGTAGAGTCCATGCCCCGACATAGTGAAGCTGTTTTGAGGGGGAAAGGGGGGGTGCAACTCAATATTAGTAAGGTGTTCTTAATGTTTTGTACACTCAGTGTATAATGGTGTGTGTATAGACAGTATGGACAGTGTATTAATAGAAAAGGTATATACAGCAGTAGTTACAAAGGATCAGCCATGACTAGAGTACAGTATATACATATAAATTAGGTAAAACAGTATGCAAACACTATTAAAGTGACCAGTGTTCAATGACTCCACGTACGTAGGGCATCAGTCTCTAAAGTGCAGGCTAGAGTATCGGGCGGTTGTGGGTTACTATCCCATTAGCTAGTAACAATGACTAAGGTTCAGGACAGGATACTGGGCGGTGGCCGGCTAGTGGTGACTGCTTAACCAGACTGTTAAGCAGTGGCCTGGAGATGTTTATCAGCTGTTTATCAGTCTCTAAGGTCCCAGCTTTGATGCACCTGTACTGGCTCCTCCTTCTAGATGGTAGCGGAGTGAACAGGCGTGGCTCGGGTGGCTGAAGTCCTTGATGATCTTCTTGGCCTTCCTGTGACACTGGGTGCCGTAGATGTCCTTGAGGGCAGGCAGTGTGCCCCCGATGATGCGTTGGGCTGACCGCACCACCCTCTGGTGAACCTTTCAGTTACGCACAGTTCAATTGCCATACCAGGCAGTGATACAGTCTGACAGGATGCTCTCAATGGTGCAAGTTTGTGAGGGTCTTATTATTTCTTCAGCCTCCTGAGGTTGTTGTGCCTTCAACACCACACTGTCTATATGAAGGGACCATTTCAGGTCGTCAGTGATGTGCACGCCAAATAACTTGAAGCTTTTGACCCTCTCCACTAAGGCCCCATCAATTTGGATGGACGTACCCTCTCTGCTGTCTCCTGTAGTCCACAATCAGCTCCTTCACTTTGTTGATGTTGAGGGACAGGTTACTTTTCTGGCACCACTCCGCCAGGGCTCTCACCTCCTCTCTGTAGGCTGTCTCGTCATTGTTGGTAATAAGGCCTACCACTGTTGTGTCATCAGCAAACTTGATGATTGAGTTGGAAACGTGCGTGGCCACGCAGTCATGGGTGAACAGGGAGTACAGGAGGGGGCTGAGCATTCACCCTTGTGGGGCCCCCGTGTTGAAGATCAGCATGGCGGAGGTGTTGTTGCCTACCCTCACCACTTGGGGTCGGCCCGTCAGGAAGTCTAGGGCCCAGTTGGACAGGGAGGGGTTCAGACCCATGGCCCTGAACTTAGTGATTAGCTTGGAGGGCACTATGGTGTTGAAGGCTGAGCTGTAGTCAATGAACAGCATTCTTACATAGATAATTATCTTGTCCAGGTGGGATATGGCAGCGTGTAGTGCAATGGCGATTGCGTCGTCTGTGGATCTGTTGGGGCAGTATGCGAATTTTAATGATCTAGGTTGTATGTAAGGTGGAGGTGATATGGTCTTTAACTAGCCTCTCAAAGTCAGTGCTACAGGGCGATAGTCATTTAGTTCAGTTACCTTCGCTTTCTTGGGTACAGGAACAATGGTAGACATCTTTAAAAAGTGGACTGGGATATGAAGAGATTGACTATGTCCATAAAAACACCAGCCAACTGGTCTGCACATGCTTAGAGGACGCGGCTTGGGATGCTGTCTGGGCCGGCAGCCTTGCACGGGTTAATGCGCTTAAAGACTTACTCACTTCGGCCATGGAAAATGAGAATACACAGTGAGCGGAGGGGGCCAGTGTCGGTGGGCAAAGAAGGTGTTTACCTTATCCGGGAGCAAGGCGTCGGTGTCTGAGATGGGGCTGGCTTTCCCTTTATAATCTGTGATTGTCTTGCCAGATACAGTGCCTTCAGAAAGTATTCATACCCCTTGACCTATTCCACATTTTGTTGTGTAACAGCCTGAATTCAAAATGTGTTAAATATATGTTTTTTTCTCACCTATCTACACACAATACCTCATAATAAATGAAGTGAAAACATGTTGTTAGACATTTTTGCAAATGTATTGAAAATGAAATAGATAAATATTTAATTTACATAAGTATTCACACCCCTGAGTCAATACATGTTAGAATCACCTTTGGCAGCGATTACAGCTGTGAGTCTTCTGGGTAAGTCTCTAGGAGCTTTGCACACTTGGATTATACAATATTTGCACTTTATTCTTTTTTAAATTCTTCAAGCTCTGTCTAGTTGGTTGTTGATCATTGCTAGACAGTCATTTTCAAGTCTTGCCATAGATTTTCAAGCTGATTTAAGTCAAAACTGTAACAAGCTCGTTCAGTGTCGTCTTCATAAGCAACTCCAGTGTATATTTGGCCTCATGTTTTAGGTTATTGCCATGCAGAAACGTTCATATTTGTCACCCAGTGTCTGTTGGAAAGCAGACTGAACCAGGTTTTCCTGTAGGATTTTGCCTGTGCTTATTTATTTTTATTTAACCTTTATTTAACTAGGCAAGTCAGTTAAGAACAAATTCTTATTTACAATGACAGCCTACCAGGGAACAGTGGGTTAACTGCCTTGTTCAGGGGCAGAACAACAGATGTTTAACTTGTAAGTCGCTCTGGATAAGAGCGTCTGCTAAATGACTTAAATGTAAATGTAAATGTTTACCTTGTCAGCTCGGGGATTTGATCCAGCAAAGCTCTAACCACTAGGCTACCTGCCGCACCAGGTAGCCTACTGGTTATCTGTTTCTTTTTATCCTAAAAAACAATATCATGATGCAGCCACCAAGTTAATTTCTTTGCCAAGGTTTTGGCAGTTTTACATTAGTGCCTTATTGCAAACATGATGCATGTTGCTGTACAGGCTTCCTTCTTTTCTCCTATCACAGTGTTAAACTAGCTGTTTTAAAGTCACCATTGAAATCATGGTGAAATTCCTGAGCAGTTTCCTTCCTCACCGGCAACTGAGTTAGAAAAGATGCCTGCAGAGATGGGACCAAGTCAAAAGTCCTAAGCAAGTCTCAAGGCTTAACCTTCGAGTCTCGAGTCGTCCCAACCATACAGGTTGCAAAATCAATGGGAAGAGATTTGCAATGTAACAATTCCATGGCACATGGTTTATGAACTGGTACAAAAAACTAAGCTTGATTCAACACTTAGAGTTTTTCAATTTAAATTATTATTAACATTCTTGCCACTAACAGAATGCTATATATATGGAGCAACCAACAATCTCAGCTCTGTAGATTTTGCTGCGAAGAGACATAATCAATAGATAATATATTCTGGTATTGATGTAGCTGGTGTCTGGTCACAGGGTCAGGAACGGTTAAAAACATGCACTTAAAATTAACCTTACAAATAGCAGTATTTGGCGATATGGAAAGCCATTGTCAGACAATAAATAATATAATAATACTTGTAGGAAAGGTTTTCATCTTTAGCTCACAATCTGTGGATACTATACGATTAGTAAGGTAAAAAATGATGTAAAACATCACAGCACAATTGAAAAATATATGGCACATGGAAACCAAACGAGGGTGGTCTATGGTGACAGGTGGGATAGGCTGAGTGGCTGAGGGTTGGGATTAAAGAGCTTATGTTTGGTAAAGTATTATTGTTAAGTGACTGCTTTATATAAAAATACCATGTATGTAAAATGTGTATGTAAAAAGTGTATGTAAAATGTGTATGCAAAATGTATATGTAAAATGTATGTATATGTAGCAAAAAAGGTGTAAAAAAAACTAAAAGATATTTGTCCTCCAAAGAGGGGAGGTGGTGGAGAGATTAATAAATAATGAAAAATGTAAAATACATTTTAAAAAGTCCCAAGTAATAATGGGACAGTTTCAAGTAAAGTCCAAAGTTCCACAGCTCAGGTTGAGTCAAGTCACACATTTTGTCATGTTTTGTCTTTGATCATGTCTTGTCCCTGTGCTTCCCTCTGCTGGTCTTATTAGGTTCTTTCCCTCTTTCTCTCTCTCTCTCTCCTCCTCCCTCTCTCCCTCTCCCGCTCTCTCTCTCTATCGTTCCGTTCCTGCTCCCAGCTGTTTCTCATTCTCCTAACGACCTCATTTACTCTTTCACACCTGTCCCCTATTTTGCCCTCTGATTAGAGTCCCTTATTTCTCCTCTGTTTTCCGCTTCTGTCCTTGTCGGATTCTTGTTGATGTTTGCTGTTCCTGTGTCCTTGTTCCGCCCTGTCGTGTTTTTGCCTTCTTCAGATGCTGCGTGTGAGCAGGTGTCTATGTCAGCTACGGCCAGTGCCTTCCGAAGCGACCTGCAGTCTGTGGTCGCGTCTCCAGTCGTTCCTCTCTATTGACGAGGGATTTCAGTTTCCTGTTTTGGATTTACCATTGATAATATCAGGAGAATCATTATTTGTTTAATACTGGAATAAAGACTCTGTTACTATTACGTCTCTTTGGGTCCTCATTCACCAGCATAACAGAAGAATCCGACCAAGATGGACCCAGCGACTATGGATCTCTCAACACTGCCGTCGAGTTCCAGGAGCAATGCTCGGCAGACACGAGCAGGAATTGTTTGCTGCTCGTCATGCCGTTGAGACCCTGGCCGCTCAGGTCTCCGATCTCTCTGGACAGTTTCAGAGTCTTCGTCTCGTGCCACCAGCTACTTCCTGGTCTTCCGAGTCTCCGGAACCTAGGGTTAATAACCCCCATGTTACTCTGGGCAGCCCCTGAGTGTCGCTCTTTCTCACCCAGTGTGATATTGTGTTCTCTCTCCAGCCCAACACGTACTCTAGTGAGAGAGCTCGGATCGCTTACGTCATATCACTCCTTACTGGTCGGGCTCGGGAGTGGGGCACAGCTATCTGGAGCAAGGGCTGAGTGTTCTAACGATTATCAGAACTTTAAAGAGGAGATGATACGGGTTTTTGATCGTCAGTTTTGGGAAGGAGGCTTCCAGGGCCCTGGCTTCCCTATGTCAAGTGATCGATCCATAACGGATTACTCTATAGAGTTTCGCACTCTTGCTGCATCCAGTGACTGGAACGAGCCGGCGTTGCTGCGCTCGTTTTCTGGAGGGACTCCACGCTGAGTTAAGGATGAGATTCTCTCCCGGGAGGTTCCTTCCAGCGTGGACTCTTTGATTGCACTCGCCATCCGCATAGAACGACGGGTAGATCTTCGTCACCGAGCTCGTGGAAGAGAGCTCGCGTTAACGGTGTGTTCCCCTCTCCGCATCTCAACCATCTCCTCCCACCGGCTCAGAGACTGAGCCCATGCAGCTGGGAGGTATTCGCATCTCGCTAAGGAGAGGGAACGGAGAATCACCAACCGCCTTTGCCTCTATTGCGGTTCTGCTGGACATTTTGTCATGTCATGTCCAGTAAAAGCCAGAGCTCATCAGTAAGCGGAGGGCTACTGGTGAGCGCTACTACTCAGGTCTCTCCATCAAGATCCTGTACTACCTTGTCGGTCCATCTACGCTGGACCGGTTCGGCTGCTTCCTGCAGTGCCTTGATAGACTCTGGGCTGAGGGTTGTTTTATGGACGAAGCATGGCTCGGAAACATGACATTCCTCTCAGACAGTTAGGAAGCCCAGCCCATGTTCGCCTTAGATGGTAGTCTTCTCCCAGTATCAGATGTGAGACACTACCTTAACCCTCACAGTATCTGGTAACCACAGTGAGACCATTCTTTTTTGATTTTTCGTTCACCTTTTACACCTGTTGTTTTGGGTCATCCCTGGCTAGAATGTCATAATCCTTCTATTAATTGGTCTAGTAATTTATCCTATCCTGGAACGTTCTTGTCATGTGAAGTGTTTAATGTCTGCTATCCCTCCTGTGTCTTCTGTCCCCTCTACTCAGGAGAACCTGGTGATTTGACAGAGTGCCGGAGGAATATCATGATCTGCGCACGGTCTTCAGTCGGTCCAGAGCCAGCTCCCTTCCTCTCACCGGTCGTATGATTGTTGTATTGATCTCCTTCCGGGACCACTCCCCCTCGGGTAGATATACTCTCTGTCGGCTCCCGAACGTAAGGCTCTCGAGGATTATCTGTCTGTTTCTCTCGACGCCGTGTACCGTGGTGCCTTCTTCCTCTCCCGCCGGAGCGGGATTTTTCTTTGTTAAGAAGAAGGACGGTACTCTGCGCCCTGCGTGGATTATCGAGGGCTGAATGACATAACGGTTAAGAATCGTTATCCGCTTCCCTTATGTCGTCAGCCTTCGGATTTTGCAGGGAGCCAGGTGCTTTACTAAGTTGGACCTTCGTAACGCTTACCATCTCGTACGCATCAGAGAGGGGACGAGTGGAAAACAGCGTTTAACACTCCGTTAGGGCATTTTGAATACCGGGTTCTGCCGTTCGGTCTCGCTAATGCTCCAGCTGTCTTTCAGGCATTAGTTAATGATGTACTGAGAGACATGCTGAACATTTTTGTTTTCGTTTACCTTGACGATATCCTGATTTTTTCACCGTCACTCGAGATTCATGTTCAGCACGTTCGACGTGTACTCCAGCGCCTTTTAGAGAATTGTCTCTACGTGAAGGCTGAGAAGTGCGCCTTTCATGTCTCCTCTGTCACATTTCTCGGTTCTGTTATTTCCGCTGAAGGCATTCAGATGGATCCCGCTAAGGTCCAGGCTGTCAGCGATTGGCCCGTCCCTAAGTCACGTGTCGAGTTGCAGCGCTTTCTCGGTTCGCTAATTTCTATCGGCGTTTCATTCGTAATTTCGGTCAAGTGGCTGCCCCTCTCACAGCTGACTTCTGTCAAGACTTGCTTTAGTGGTCCGGTTCCGCTCAGGGAGCTTTTATCTCCTCAAGAAGCGTTTTACATCCGCCCCTATCCTTGTTACTCCTGACGTCACTAAACAATTCATGTGCAGAGTTGACGCTTCAGAGGGTGGCGTGGGAGCCATTCTGTCTCAGCGCTTCCACTCTGACGATAAGGTCCATCCTTGCGCTTACTTTTCTCATCGCCTGTCGCCATCGGAGCGCAACTATGATGTGGGACCGGAACTGCTCGCCATCCGCTTAGCCATAGGCGAATGGCGACAGTGGTTGGAGGGGGCGACCGTCCCTTTTGTCGTTTGGACTGACCAAAGAACCTTGAGTACATCCGTTCTGCAAACGACTTAATGCACCGTCAAGCTCGTTGGGCGTTGTTTTTCGCTCGTTTCGAGTTCGTGATTTCCTATCGCCCGGGAAATAAGAACACCAAGCCCGATGCCTTATCCGTCTCTTTAGTTCTTCTGTGGCTTCTACCGACCCCGAGGGATTCTCCCTGAAGGGCGTGTTGTCAGGTTGACTGTCTGGGGAATTGAGAGACAGGTAAAGCAAGCACTCACCACACTGCGTCGCCGCGCGCTTGTCCTAGTAACCTTCTGTTCGTTCCTGTCTCTACTCGTCTGGCTGTTCTTCGATGGCTCACTCTGCCAAGTTAGCTGGCCACCCGGCGTTCGGGGTACGCTTGCTTCTATTCGCCAGCGGTTTTGGTGGCCTACTCAGGAGCGGACACGCGTCGTTTCGTGGCTGCTTGTTCGGACTGCGCGCAGACTAAGTCAGGTAACTTCTCCTCCTGCCGGTCGTCTCAGACCGCTTCCCATTCCTTCTCGACCATGGTCTCACATGCCTTAGACTTTATTACCGGTCTGCCTTCGTCTGCGGGGAAGACTGTGATTCTTACGGTTATCGATAGGTCTCTAAGGCGGCACATTTCATTCCCCTCGCTAAGCTTCTTCCGCTAAGGAGACGGCACAAATCATCATTGAGAATGTGTTCAGAATTCATGGCCCCCGTTAGACGCCGTTTCAGACAGAGGTCCGCAATTCACGTCACAGTTTTGGAGGGAGTTCTGTCGTTTGATTGGTGCTTCGTCAGTCTCTCTTCCGGGTTTCATCCCCAGTCTAACGGTCAAGCAGAAAGGCCAATCAGTCGATTGGTCGCATATACGCAGCCTTTCGTTTCGAAACCCTGCGTCTTGGCAGAACAGCTCCCCTGGGCTGAGTACGCTCACAACTCGCTTCCTTCGTCTGCTACCGGTCTATCTCCGTTTCAGAGTAGTCTTGGGTACCAGCCTCCTCTGTTCTCGTCCCAGCTCGCCGAGTCCAGCGTTCCCTCCGCTCAGGCTTTTGTCCAACGTTGTGAGCGCACCTGGAGGAGGGTCAGGTCTGCACTTTGCCGTTACAGGGCGCAGACTGTGAGAGCCGCCAATAAACGTAGGATTAAGAGTCCTAGGTATTGTCGCGGTCAGAGAGTGTGGCTTTCCACTCGTAACCTTCCCTTACGACAGCTTCTCACAAGTTGACTCCGCGGTTCATTGGTCCGTTCCGTGTCTCTCAGGTCGTCAATCCTGTCGCTGTGCGACTGCTCTTCCGCAAACATCTTCGTCGCGTCCACCCTGTCTTCCATGTCTCTTGTGTCAAGCCTTTTCTTCGCGCCCCGTTCGTCTTCCCTCCCCCCCCCCCGTCCTTGTCGAGGGCGCTCCTATTTACAAGGTACGGAAGATCATGGACATGCGTTCTCGGGGACGTGGTCACCAGTACTTAGTGGATTGGAGGGTTAGGTCCTGAGGAGAGGAGTTGGGTTCCATCTCGGACGTGCTGGACCGTTCGTTGATTGATGATTTCCTTCGTTGCGCCAGGGTTCCTCCTCGAGTGCGCCAGGAGGCGCTCGGTGAGTGGGGGGTACTGTCATGTTTTGTCTTTGATCATGTCTGTCCCTGTGCTTCCTCTGCTGGTCTTATTAGGTCTTTCCCTCTTTCTCTCTCTCTCTCTCTCCTCCCTCTCTCCCTCTCCCGCTCTCTCTCTCTATCGTTCCGTTCCTGCTCCCAGCTGTTTCTCATTCTCCTAACGACCTCATTTACTCTTTCACACCTGTCCCCTATTTTGCCCTCTGATTAGTCCCTATTTCTCCCTCTGTTTTCCGCTCTGTCCTTGTCGGATTCTTGTTTGATGTTTGCTGTTCCTGTGTCCTTGTTCCGCCTGTCGTGTTCTTTGCCTTCTTCAGATGCTGCGTGTGAGCAGGTGTCTATGTCAGCTAACGCCAGGTGCTTCCTGAAGCGACCTGCAGTCTGTGGTCGCGTCTCCAGTCGTTCCTCTCTATTGACGAGAGGATTTCAGTTTCCTGTTTTGGATTTACCATTGATAATATCCAGGAGAATCATTATTTGTTTAATACTGGAATAAAGACTCTGTTACTATTACGTCGCTTTTGGGTCCTCATTCACCAGCATAACACATTTTGTGTTTCGAGTCCTCAAGTCAACGGTTAAGTGTTTTATGCCAATTTCATTTCATTGCAATGCATCAGTGAATTTGGACGCATATATTTTACAAATTGCATACATTTTTCCCACACTACCATATAGTCTTTGAAACCGAATGCCACGATTTTTAGGACCGATGATACCCTGATGAAGAGGTGGCATAACAGGTCCCAGAGTGGTGGGGCAAATTGTTTTTCCTTGGCCCGGAGCTTTTCCTACTCGGGTAACCTAACTAGGTGTAAATCAAGACTCTGTAGGTGTGACAGTGATTAATTAGTAGTTGTAAGAAGGTATTTATAAGGATTCACATTTTAGCAGACGCTCTTATTCAGACTGACGTATAGGAGCAATTCTGTCGCTCAAGGTCACATCGACAGAATTTTCCTGATCCTAGGGAGGATGAAAACACTGTCAAACTGCAGCAACCTTGTACTTTGTGAGAGAGAAATTATGTATTTACCTGATTTGTTTAATATTAAGAGTTAACAATTAAATGCTTAACAATAGTAATACATTTATATTCTACCAATGCTGTGCTTCTGAGAAAGGATGGTTCCCTTTTTGCTCCTCGCAGCTGGTCTAAGCATGTAGTCAAGGACATTCTTGGCGACTACAGGATAGAGATAACTTGAGGGACAGAACAACCTGTTATTGTTTCCCATCATCTTTGCTTCTGAGTAACTTGGTCACACGGCATAAGACAAAGAGCCTCTGAGAGTGAACACAGTTCTTCAGTCCATCCTGTTCTTTTACTATCTTCCAAGAGCACAACTGTGTGGAGATATGAAGAGAACAGAGGCTAGCTCAGTAAAGAAAGGAGTAACGGAACTGCCGTTATCACTTGTTTGTGTGTTATGACCTCACACAACCGATAAAACATAGCCACAAGAAGAAAACAAGGTAGCTTATGATGCCCTAATCTGCCAGGGAGGGGTGGAACCAACCATGACTAAGCAGTTTTGGGGTTTCTATTAAAAAACTTGCGTTTGTGTATTATTCGGGCTCTCAGTGATCACCTACGGGTGGTTGTTGACCATCTCCATTATTGCAATTTCCACCACAACATGTTAATATGAATTATACTTTAAAACGTTCCTTTACACAAACACAACCACTGCAATTGGACAATATAACACACAAGGCTGAGCTTGCTTTATGGTTTGCATCGTATAGGCCTATGCAACAGCAATTAAAAAGTAACTCACACAGTCTTTTTATGTAATCAGTATTGTGTTGTTTGATTCATTTCAGTTAATAATTTTTTATTGAAAACGTCAGGGTAGCCTAGCCAACCAGCCCAAGTTTGAATATAGCCTAAAACAAATTTGATCACGTTCACAATAAATAGGCTACAAATAGGCTACATAACATGACTATTTTGTTTGCCCTGGCCAGAGCGCAAGAGGGGACAGTAGCCTAGGGAGCTGCGGCTGTGGCTGTAGCCTAGTTCATTAGACTGAGAAATCGTCTTGTTTTCTTCCCATACAGTTTAGGTGTACATGTAGGCAGCTGCAACATTTCTGTGAAGAGTTCTTGCTTGTGTATGTTGGGAATGATGTGTTATCACATTTTCTAAATAAATACTGGAGGACAGTGGAGTGGCACCCGTTTTGTGCTTTGCTAGATAATGTTCTTTGTGCAGCAACCTGTGATTTCTGTTAATCTGATTGGTCAAGACACAGAACAGAACTCACTGAACCTGCAGCACTCTGATGTAAAGGACAGATAGTGCTCGAACTGACAAATCGAGTCTCTCGAGTCATATAGCTCAAGTCCATGTTATGCTCTGAGTCATAGATGCTGAAGTTGAAGTCGAGCGGATAGTGTTTTTCTATTTGTCAATTCTCAATTTACAAAATTTGTGACTGGAGTAGTACTTGAGTCCAAGTCACATGACTCGAGTCCAAAGTTCCCGCTAAACTGAACGTGTGCGTGGGCACGTAGCTCCCCCAGGACTACAATGCAGAAGAAATATCAGCCCACGCAGAGAAGCACAAGATTTAACTTTAACTTTCTAGAATTTTCCCCCTTAGTTAACATTATCAACGTACCCCTTTGCTGTGGGAATGGTGATCGAATCATCGCAATACTAGCCACTTTCAGTGCAACATACTGAAACAAAACGAACTATGAAAGACTTAGTATGCAAAACTAACTATGCAAAATATTTTGTTGTAGGAAGAATGCATCGGAGTAGGATTCTATTGCATTGACAAGCACGACTCAGCACCATAATCAGCGCTGCAGTAGGCCTATATGCAAATAGACCATTGCCATATACTGATGGATCCGTGCCAATCACTTTGAACTGGACCGCATTTACAGCATGAGAGGTTGTGAGTAGATGTGCTTGTTCTGAGATCAAAGTGAGAGCTGCATGTAGCCACCTGCACATTTGTTTATATCCTTTTCTCGTTAGTGAGTTATTAGCCCAGTTATAAATAATTTGTAGTAAGCAATGGGGGAGTGATTGCTTCCTACAAGAGCACAAAACATGTACATTTCTAGACATCTTTGAAAAGCGAGTCGAGTAAAGATCTTTTTTTTGTGGCATTGTTGTATTTTGAGACAGGCTTGAATAAGCTAAGTATACAATAGGCAGAGGCTACTATCGTTTGTCTTTCCCTGTGATAATGGTAAGGGAATATTAATAATAATTGTATTTTGTTTCTTGCATTCAAAAACACTACAACATTTTCAGTCACCTCCTTGTCTGAAGAACAAGTGGATAAACAGAATAATGTCAAGCCCTCATGGAAGTCTCATGGAATGTAGGCCTACATTGAACAGCATACATTGGCTGCTACTGTAGGCTGAATGATAGAACAGCAATTTCCATGTTAAAATGTTATGGGATCCATTTTCTCCGTTGTTCTTGATGGTAAGCCACTCTGGTAGGCCTACATTATGATAAAATAGCCACAGAAGCCTACTTCACCACTGTCTGAAACTGTAACTTAAAGCGGTTACAGCCCCAGTGTTCATAGTAAACGTGCACTGGCAGTTGCACAGAATTTTCAAAGTTCAAGTTTGTGCTCAGCTACAATAAATGTGGCCTAGGTATATGCGGTTTCCAGTTTGCACATAGTCCGGTGTAGAACTTTGAGGTATGGTGTTCGCTTTGGGGGGAATATACATGGCAGTGACGACGACGGAAGAAATTTATCGCGGTCGGCATTTGATGGTGACATTACCACAATCACACCATGAGTTGTTAATCATGAAACAAACACCTCTTCCTTTCCTTTTCGTGGAGAGTTCTTTCTTCCTGTCCGCGTGATGGAAGGAAAACCCTGCTGGAGGCATGGCACGTTGCACAAGCCCTGCGCTTTTAAAATGGCTGTATTCCTATGGGAATTTACGCATGATTAGAGCACCTTCATTAGGTAAAAGATCTGACCATTATTTTTTTTTATTTTTTTAAACCTAACATTTGGAAACATTAATTTGTGTAATTTGTGAGAGCTGTATCTCGGGCTCTGTAGTAGTCACATTGTTTATCAGAATCCCACAGTTCTTACCTTTCTAACAGTACTGAGCATGTGTTTGTAGGACTTACAGTTTTGAAACCGAAATGTACTTTATGAGGGTAGTATACAATATTATGTGTTGTTTAGAAAATGCCACCAGATGGGGTCAGAGTTTAACCGGTGAAATACTGTAAGCAGTACAGTAGGCTACATTTCATCAGTATTTCAACCATATTTGTTCTATCCATATGGCTATGCGTCTGGTAAAATCAGTTCTATCTGTTTCCCCTATTCTCTTTGTGGTTAATCTTATCATGAGAAACATGTGTATCACTGAAATGTTCACATACAGCTCAAATTGATATCAATGTATGATTCACAATATGCCAATGTACACACACTGTTTCTAAAGTTAGGCATCAGTCTCTATGTCTAGTTCACAGCGTTGACGGCTCCCCCCCTGTGCCAAGGTGAGATATGAGGTTTCATTGGTGGCCAATAGAGATATAGTTTCCTTCCTGCCGTGTGGGTGGACCTTCTCCATAGATTACGAAAATACCCCTAACCTCTGTAAATGGCATATCCCAGTGTTAATTGCCTGCCGGGACTTTGTTCAGCCGTCTTCATAGCATAATGAGGCCTCCTTGCCTTGCTCGTGATGGATGATATGACGACCTCTCAGGATCAAATTCCAATCATCAAACTGGAAACAATTCAATACTTAAGACTGAATGGCATTTGCATGTTATGAAATATTCATATAATTTTTGATATGATAATCATGGTGGCCCTCTGGTTTTCTGTCGTGCTCACAATTGATGGAATATTTCCATCTTGCCTCAGGTCATAACCCCACCCCTGAGATGTGGATTTCAACACTAACTCATACCACACATCATGCACTTTAGCTACTTGCAAACAAATAACATTTTATTTTCACCATTTAGTGTTCATTTTAAACAATGACACAGTCTTAATAAAAGTCGCTTTGCATTTAAATTGTAGCATTTTATATTTTGGGCTGACATTTTACTTTTTGGTACAAGTAGAAGCAAGTTTCCTTACAATACTTACTTACTCTACATGTACATACAGTATACCTTACTGTGCAGCATGTGCAAAATTACTCTGGAAGCCTTTTTATGACTCATTTAGCTATTCTTGGTATGTTTTTATAAACTAAACTGTAGTTTAATTCTCTCCTAAACATATCTGACAAAGACCTTAACATAAGGTATCTGGTTTGGTGACAGGATAATGGGGTAGAAACATTTACCAGCTCTCCACAAAATATTTGCTCAGGTAAAGACATCTTCCTTATTGGATTGGGTGGAGAAAAAAATGGCACAGACATGGATGGCTCTCAGCAATATAGTCTACTATGATCTGATGGATGTCTAGTATGACTCATTTCCTGAAGCTAAAGTTAATGCAGACGAGTGCATCAAAGAGCAGTGGCCTTGATCATTCCAAAAGGACAGGGCCCCCATGGGCTTTTGCCACAGGTTCAAGATTCCGTGCCCTTGGTAATATTTCAAGTGGCATAATGACTCGATTTACGATGTTTTTGCTGGGGCCAGATTATTACTTCCACATGTGTATCAGAATCTCTAGGTGCATTGACTTTGCATTGACTTCAGTTTTTTCTGTCTAGGTTGAGTCATGCTTTCACTTTCTTCAGTGCCTAGCCACTGAAAATAACCCTTTCATTTTATCATGTTGAATGATAAACAATTACCTTACAATGAGGTAAGGCACCCTGTCATTATGGCAGTGGTGGTCCCCCCTCATGAAATTCACATTGAAAGATGAATTACAGTCAAATTCATGTGAACAACATCCTTAGATCACCACCTCTCCTCTGCTTGCACATTTACCTAAGGGCAGGGCTCTCTAATCCTGTTCCTGGAGAGCTACTGTCCTGTAGGTTTTCACTCCAACCTTAATCTAGCACACCTGATTCCAATAATTAGTTGGTTGATAAACTGAGCCAGGTTAGTTACTTATTTACCGGACAGTAGCTCTCCAGGAACAAGGTTGGAGAACCCTGCCTTAGGGAGTTTAGAGTTAATAAAGGTAATTATACACATACCATAACAGGGGATTAGAATGTTGTCCTGGGAAATGAGATAAGTAGCCAATCTTACAGAGCAAAAGAAACCACTTTTTTTGTTATCGCAAGGGTGTATCATTGTTCAATAAACTGTGAAAAGCAGGGCACTGGCTGTGAAATGTGCAAATGTAGCCTGATAATTACGATTTTTACTTTGTGGGAACACACTATTAAACTCTGAGTCAAGGACAGAATTCCTTTGTCATAAAACCAGAGACCATATGATTACACAGTCTCCTGGGAGACAGGGATTATTTCCTTTCCACTAGCTTACCTGCTGATTGACTCCATTACACACTTGGTCACTGTTTTACAGTCTGGACGTGTTGGCAGTTTTAAAATGTTCAAGGCCTTGCATCTATGGGGCCATCTATGAAGGGGTTCCCTGAGGTCAAGATGGGAGGAATTGCGGTGCAGAACATAGATTAATGCAGAATGATTATCTAATTCTACTGCACATCCTGCAGCACATTACCTTCTGTCAAGTCATGTGATACAAATGGGTACACTGTACATGATACAATAGATATTTGATAATAGCAGATGGGCACTAGAGAGAGAGATAAAGATCAGATACCCTCTTATCTCCTACATCAAAGCTTTGAATCATTGTTTCACTGAGAGTGCGGTAAGCAATCCGTTGTTTACTGTCTGAAAGTAAGACATGCGATTTAACTATACAGATATGATTAATTTCAGTATTCATATGTACTTTTGTCAGATATAATGCAAAGTCTATCTGAAAGAGATGGTCTTTTTCTGCTTAGTGCTAATATCATGAAAATAAGATAATTGGTGCTAGATTTCCTGGTGGTTGATCCCCTAGTGCTACTTACATTGCCACTGCATTCTATGAATAATTGATTGCTGATTTTTGGACCTTGAATTTAGGTCTAGATAAATCACAAGTATTAGAAAATCTACACCTAGAATACCCTGATCCAGTTGGTTTTAGGGTTTTACAGAAGAGCAGTGGTTGGCTTCCTAACTGCCTTTGTGTGGAGGCTGTAGCTTGACACCTCATTATGTCAGGATTCTGACAAAAGTTTTTTAAAATGCTGTGACTGCAGAATAACGGCCATACTCTGCATCTAGATGGGTCTTGGTTCAGAAATGCAGTTGTTCCTTTCCTCTACAAAGAGCAAAGTAAAATTGGCTGAGAAATATCAACTGCTCAGGTGCATTTGATATAATCGGATCTGTAATATCATTCAGATAGTTGTATATCAAATATAGTGTGCTGCAGAAGAAGAAAGACTGTCTTGTTTTGAGAGAAACAATGTCATTAAGATTATCAACATCATCATTATTGTCCTTCCTTTGTTGATTTGCAAAGTAATGTTTTCCTCAAAAGGCAAGCTAACCACAACCTCCTCTGCCAAAGAAAACAGAGACGTATTTAATCTGACCATTCAAAGCCAGGACACGCTTTAAAAACCCCAGGGGAACATCCAGGGCTGACCATGTTTGTTGTTTCCCATTTATCAGATGAGCAGCTGACATTTTTTCAAAAAAGGAATATCCAAATTGGCCTCTGCAGTTGTGGTGTGAATTACGTGCTAATCTTAGAAGATTGCTTGGGCCATAATAATAATTGCTTATTGAGTTTGCAAATGCCTCTGTTTGAATTGTTACATTTATAATTAGAATTATCCTCTCCTCTACCATTCATAACACAGTTATCACAGGTTCCTCTGATCATGTGTGGCAAGAGCTGTTTTCCCCAGGAGATTTCTGTAAAACACTATATTACTAACAGCAGTGAGATGTATTATACTTTCAAAGTGCTCAGTGTTGGCTCTGACCTACAGGGGGGTGTAATGTATTAGGCTTTAATATACAGGGAATGGATGTTCCTACAGTAGCTACTGTGCACAGTGGCACACAAAAGCCATAGAATATTAAACACAGACATTACTTCATATTTTATAACGGCAAAGTAATGCAAAGTAGTGAAATCTCAATAGTTTCCAAGAAAGTTATCATAATTATTGTGATTAATAACTATTTTCTCTACTCACTTTGAAACATGTATGAAGTCCACCTAAATCAATGACGTCTGGTTTATGAGGTCTATATTGTATATAAAAGTGTTTCCTGCGTCAGATACTGTATGTTGAAGTTCATCAAGATATTGTGTTCTTCAGAGAATTAGGGTATTCCTGGCACATATCCGTTTGGATCAAAACATTGTCACTAACCAATAAAGGTATGTGTTGAAGGATTGGAGTGTGGGGGCACTACTTTATTCTACCAGCATATCAACCTCTGCCAATGTTAATGTATGTACTGTAGTGTTGAGGAAAGCATTTATGTGTTGGCTCTGAGCTGCCAGCAGAGTCTTGACACCTGACTCTGATAGATTATTAAATGTCACACATACCCCAACATCAATGGAATGCAAATACAGGTGTTTAAATATCCAAAGAACACAGAGGAGCATCACTCAGAAGCTCACATTTCAATGTAAATGGCATAGTCTCTATCGGACCAATGACATTAAGGAAATTGGAACAGAATAACAACATGGCACTTCGAGATACACTACATGACCAAAAGTATGTGGATACCTGCTCGTTGAACATCTCATTCCAAAAGCATGGGCATTAACATGGAGTTGGTCTCCCCTTTGCTGCTGCAACATTCTCCACTCTTCTGGGAAGGCTTTCTACGAGATGTTGGACCATTGCTGCGGGGACTTGCTTCCATTCAGCCACAAGAGCATTAGTGAGGTTGGGCACTGATATTGGGTGATTAGGCCTGGCTCTTAGTCGCTGTTCCAATTCATCCTAAAGGTGTTAGATGGGGCTCAGGTCAGGGCTATGTGTGGCCAGTCAAGTTCTTCACACTGATCTCGACAAACAATTCTGTATGGACCTCGCTTTGTGCATGGGGGTATTGTCATGCTGAAACAGGAAAGGGCCTTCCCCAAACTGTTGCCACAAAGTTGGAAGCACAGAATCTTCAAGAATGTCATTGTATGCTGTAGCGTTAAGATTTCCCATTACTGGAACTAAGGGCCTTAGCCCGAACCATAATAAACAGCCCCAGACCATTATTCCTGCACCAAACTTCACAGTTAGAACTATGCATTGGAGCAGGTAGTATTCTCCTTGGCCTTGGTCAGGGAGGTGTCCAAGAACCCAAAATGCAGCTAAATGACTCTCAGACCAGGAGAAACAAGATTCTTTGGTCTGATGAAACCAAAACTGAACACTTGGGCCTGAATGTCAAGCGTCACATCTGGATGAAACCTGGCACCATCCCTACGGTGAAGCATGGTAGAGGCAGCATCATGCTGTGGGGATGTTTTTCAGCGTCAGGGACTGGGAGACTAGTCAGGATCGAGGGAAAGATGAACAGAGCAAAATAAAGAGAGATCATTGATGAAAACCTGCTCCAGAGCGCTCAGGACTTCAGACTGGGGCGACGGTTTACCTTCCCAACAGGACAACGACCCTAAGCACACAGCCAAGACAACACACGAGTGGCATAAGGACAAGTGTTTGAGTGGCCCAGCCAGAGCACAGACTCGAACCCGATCGAACATCTCTGTAGAGACCTGAAAATAGCTGTGCAGCGAGGCTCCCCATCCAACCTGACAGAACTTAGAAAGATATGCAAAGAAGAATGAGAGAAACTACAGGTGTGCCAAGCTTGTATCTTCATACCCAATAAGACTGTATGTTGTTTCAAGAAGGTACTGAGTAAAGGGTGTGAATAATTATGCAAATGTGATATTTCAGTTTTGTATTTTTTATAAATTTGCAAAAATGTATAAAAAAACGTTTTTGCTTTTTCATTATGGGGTATTGTGTGTCGATTTCCGACTACACTGTATAGTGTATTACTCTACCGGAATCTAATAAATAAATTTTCAAAATTTA
Organism: Salvelinus sp. IW2-2015; assembly: GCF_002910315.2. Lineage (NCBI taxonomy): Eukaryota > Metazoa > Chordata > Actinopteri > Salmoniformes > Salmonidae > Salvelinus > Salvelinus sp. IW2-2015. Next base: position 50,129,759 of record NC_036860.1, on the reverse strand, counting down.
AACATATTATCAGTACTTATTTATGGCTTAATTCTGCAGTCTGGGGTCTTCCCTTTGTGTGGTCTTCGTTTCTGAAAATACATCAGATTTATTCAGCATTGGTAGGAGGCATATGCGTTTTTCAGAATTGTAGAGTTGTAGTACATGTTATACATACTGTGATCTATGTGGAATATCCTCCCATCACTGTGGACTCTCTCCTCCCAGCCAGGATAAGATAAGGGATAGCACAAACATTACTCGCACCATCATTTTGCCCCTTAAAATCAACCATTTACTGAGCAATTTTCAACTTTAAGAGGCTCACCACATCGGGCTGCTAATTGCCTTCCTAGAATGGTATTATTGGGTATTATGTCATTGTAAAGTTACCTACCAGCAATGGCCCGAGGTCCGTTGGGTCTACCGAAGGTCTCCTCCTCATGTGCACAGGAATCTTCAAGCTGGGGTCTTCCTGTTCACAGCCAGATTAACAGGAAATAAGTCACACAAACAGGAAGAGAATGGCAGTATTGTCCAGTGGTTAACTGGTCATTCTGGCCATGATGATGCATGACTATACCCTATAGGTAGGGCCTGGGGGTATTTCTTGACCATTTGACATACAGTTCTTTGTGTTGCACAACAAAAGAAGTTGTGCAATTCAAAAATGGACACAATAAGCACAATAATCCAAATACACAATGTATTGTTTATTATGTTTATAATAGAGCATATGACCAATAGTCTGGTAAATAGAGTTTGAAAAAACAACTTGTTTAGATAATGAATAAATGCTAATTTTGCTTTCCAGTCACATCATTAGTCAGTGACAAGAGCCACTTGAAGCATTGGTGTTGTCTCTGATTTGAATGTTAATTATTATTGCATGTAACCAGAGGTTGGATTGGAACAACTGCAATCTTATTTATTCGTTCTCTTTGAATGACAGTAGTAATTTGTGAATTTGTCAAGTGATTGACCACACAAGAGGGGTAATGCATGCAAGGCAATAAATCATGTGTGTTTACATTTAGTCAGACTAACTTAGAGAGACAGAGAACCCTAAGGACCAATCATTCTCACAGCCTTGCCTTGTTTCCACTCCCAGACACCCTTATTTTACGACAACACACTTTTTATTACCTGTTGGAGCAATCATAAGAGAGACTTACAAGTTGTGCATAGAGATGGGACCAATGTTCATTGCCTCATTTTGGCTTAATGTCTTTGTCCTTAGTTGTAAAGCTTCAGCGTGCCAATTTGATTCTTGTCATCCACTTAAATCACTGATATGGGCTGCCCCTGAGACAGGCTGTCGAGTTATTAGTAATGAGATTCCTTTGGCTGTAATTAGGTTCAGAGTAGGCCAGGTAATGTCCCCCTCTATCCCTGGATTCATCACATCAATATGGTTTAGGGTGACTGGAGGAAATAGCCCAAACCTACAGTATAGTTTCTCAGACAAAATGGAAGTGCTTGTTCAGTACAATGCCTTGGACTATACTGTAGCAAATCAGGAGAGATTTGTGGCAAATCTATAATGGCAAACATCATAAAATATCACATTATCTGATCCAAAATGCTTTCAAATGTTCCGTTTCAATGTGCAATCACACAAACCTCAATGTGCAATCAGACCAACTGATTATGCAATTTTTTTATAAAAGTAATGAAATGAATTATATAATAACTACGGTATGTAAATGCCTTTTAGCAAAGTGGGACAGAAAAACTGGTAAAGTAGGCTGTGCCATCTGCCGTATTCAAGGGTAGTCAGATGCATTACACAAGTCCAATTCCCATGTGTGTACATAAACAAACATTATACTTCACCAACTATTATAAACCCAACACATGGAATGAAGCAAATGTGTACGGCAGATAGGAAATCTTCCACAACCAGACATTCTTCTCTGAAATGACATTTTGAGTGGTTTTCATTTCCAGAGTGAACCATTTCCTGTTTGTGATGTCTCTGAACTCATTCGTGGCTTAGCTTCCTGAACAGCCCAAGTCCGGACTCAGAGAACAAAATCGTCTTACAAACCGAACTGTTCATATCAAAACGATGGGGATATTGTAACTAATCACCTGGAAAGGGATTCTTCTTACAACAGACCAAAACAAAAATGGCTAGAATCCTACATTATATATAGACATGCAGTGGGGTCTGGAATTATTGGCTTCCTTGATAAAAATGAGCTAAAAAGATTGTAGAAAATAAATAATACAAATACTGAGCTATATTGTATGCTCAAAAAAAATATATATATATATACCCCTTCAAATCAGTGGATTCGGCTTTTTCAGCCACACCCGTTTCTGACGGGTTTATAAAATCTAGCGCACAACCATGCAATCTCCATAGACAAACATTGGCAGTAGAATGGACTTACTGAAGTGCTCAGTGACTTTCAACGTGTCACGTCATAGGATGCCACCTTTCCAACAAGTCAGTTTGTCAAATTTCTGCCCTGCTAGAGCTGCCCGGTCTACTGTAAGTGCTGTTATTGTGAAGTGGAATCGTCTAGGAGCAACAACGGCTCAGCTGCAAAATGGTAGGCCACAAAAGCTCAAAGAACGGGACTGCTGAGTGCTGAAGCTCGTAGCAGGTAAAAAAACGATTGTCCTAGGTTGCAACACTCACAACCGAGTTCCAAACTGCCTCTGGAAGCAACGCCAACACAATAACTCTTCATCGGGAGCTTCATGAAGCTTAAGATCACCATGCGCAATGCCAAGCGTCAGCTGGAGTGGTGTAAAGCCCGCCGCCATTGGACTCTGGAGCAGTGGAAACGCGTTCTCTGGAGTGATGAATCACGCTTCACCATCTGGCAGTCCGAGGGACGAATCTGGGTTTGGCGGATGCCAGGAGACTGCTACCTGCTCCAATGCATAGTGCTAACTGTAAAGTTTGTTAAAGGAATAATGGTCTGGGGCTGTTTTTCATGGTTTGGGCTAGACCACTTAGTTCCAGTGAAGGGAAATCTTAATGCTACATCATACAATGACATTCTAGAGCAGTGGTTCCCAAACTTTTTATAGTCCGTACCCCTTCAAACATTCAACCTCCAGCTGCGTACCCCCTCTAGCAGCAGGGTCAGCGCACTCTCAAATGTTGTTTTTTGCCATCATTGTAAGCCTGCCACACACACACTATACGATACATTTATTAAACATAAGAATGAGTGTGAGTTTTTGTCACAACCTGGCTCGTGGGAAGTGACAAAGAGCTCTTATAGGACCAGGGCACAAATAATAATATAATAATCAATAATTTTGCTCTTTATTTGACCATCTCACATATAAACCTTTATTTGTTAATCGAAAATTGTGAATAACTCACCACAGGTTAATGAGAAGGGTGTGCTTGAAAGGATGCTCATAACTCTGCAATGTTGTGTTGTATTGGAGAGAGTCTCAGTCTTAAATCATTTTCCACACACAGTCTGTGCCTAGATTTAGTTTTCATGCTAGTGACGGCCAAGAATCCACTCTCACATATGTACGTGGTTGCAAAGGGCATCAGTGTCTTAACAGCGCGATTTGCCAAGGCAGGATACTCTGAGCGCAGCCCAATCCAGAAATCTGGCAGTGGCTTCTGATTAAATTAAATTTTCACAGAACCGCTTGTTGCAATTTCGAGGCTCTCTTGTTCAGATATCGGTAAGTGGACTGGAGGCAGGGCATAAATTTTCACAGAACCGCTTGTTGCAATTTCGAGGCTCTCTTGTTCAGATATCGGTAAGTGGACTGGAGGCAGGGCATGAAAGGGATAATGAATCCAGTTGTATGTGTCATCCATTTCGGGAAAGTACCTGGGTTATTGCGCAACTCACTCAGGTGCTTCGCTATATCACATTTGACATTGTCTGTAAGCTTGAATTCATTTGCACACAAAAAATCATACAATGATGGAAAGACCTGTGTGTTGTCCTTGTTAATGCAGACAGAGAAGAGCTCCAACTTCTTAATCATTGCCTCAATTTTGTCCCTGTAATCCTAGATTCAGATCATTCAGGCGAGAAAAAACATCACCCAGATAGGGCAGTCGTGTGAGAAACTCATCATCATGTAAGCTGTCAGACAAGTGAAAATTATGGTCAGTAAAAAAAACTTTAAGCTCACCTCAATTTAAAAAAAATTGTCAATACTTTGCCCCTTGATAACCAGCGCACTTCTGTATGTTGTAAAAGCGTTACATGGTTCGCTGCTCATATCATTGCATAGTGAAGAAAATACACAAGAGTTCAGGGGCCTTCCTTTAACAAAATTAACCATTTTCACTGTAGTGTCCAACACGTCTTTCAAGCTGTCAGGCATTCCCTTGGCAGCAAGAGCCTCTCGTGGATGCTGCAGTGTACCCAAGTAGCGTCGGGAGCAACTGCTTGCACGCGTAATACCCTTCCACTATGTCTCCCTGTCATGGCTTTTGCGCCATCAGTACAGATACCAACACATCTTGACCACCAAAGTCCATTTGATGTCACAAATCTGTCCAGTACTTTAGAAATATCCTCTCCTGTTGTCCTGGTTTCCAGTGGTTTGCAGAAGAGGATGTCTTCCTTAATTGACTCCCCATAAACGTAACGGACCTATACCAGGAGCTGTGCCAGGCTCGCCACGTCTGTTGACTCATCCAGCTGTAAGGCATAGAATTCACTGGCTTGTATGCGAAGCAGTAATTGTTTCAAAACATCTCTTGCCATGTCACTGATGCGTCGTGAAACAGTGTTGTTTGATGAAGGCATTGTCTGTAGAGTTTTTGTGGCCTTTTCCCCCAGCATTGTACCAGCCATGGCCACGGCAGCAGGAAGAATTAAGTCCTCCACAATAGTATGGGGCTTGCCTGTCCTAGCCACTCGGTAGCTCACCATATAAGACACTTCTAGCCCCTTCTTATTAATGGTATCTGTTGCTTTTATATGTCTTACTTCTCGAAAGTCGTCTTAATTCTCGCTCAAAAACTCCCATGGCTTATTTTTCAAATTGGCATGTTTTGTTTCTAAATGACTGCGCAAAAGTGAAGGTTTAATTGAGTTGTGAGATAGTACTTTTGCACATATAACACACTGTGGCTGAAGAAAGCCACTACTCCCAATATAAGTGAACCCCAAATCAAATCAAATCAAATGAGATTTTATTAGTCACATGCGCCGAATACAACAGGTGTAGACCTTACAGTGAAATGCTTACTTACGAGCCCCTAACCAACAGTGCAGTTTCAAAAATATGGATAAGAATAAGAGATAAAAGTAACAAGTAATTAAAGAGCAGCAGTAAAAAAGAACAATATATACAGGGGGCGTGCCGGTACAGAGTCAATGTGCGGGGTCACCGGTTAGTTGAGGTAGTATGTACATGTAGGTAGAGTTAAATAAAGTGTCTATGCATAGATGATAACAGAGAGTGGCAGTGGTTTGGAGAGGGGAGGGTGGGGCAATGCAAATAGTCTTGGTAGCCATTTGACTAGATGTTCAGGAGTCTTATGGCTTGGGGTAGAAGCTGTTTAGAAGCCTCTTAGTGTAGCCTCAAAATACTTATTTTCCACCATAATTTGCAAATAAATTCATTAAAAATCCTACAATGTGATTTTCTGGATTTTTTTTTCTCATTTTGTCTGTCATAGTTGAAGTGTACCTATGATGAAAATTACAGGCCTCTCTCATCTTTTTAAGTGGGAGAACTTGCACAATTGGTGGCAACTTGCCCCACTGTAGGTTGCCCCACTGTAGGTGTTCCTTTTGTCCAGGTGGGAATGGGCAGTGTGGAGTGCAATAGAGACTGCATCATCTGTGGATCTGTTGGGGCGGTATGTAAATTGGAGTGGGTCTCAATCAAATTGGAGTGGGTCTTAATCAATGTAGTTCTTATCATATTTGTGCCTCTTCGATGGTCCAATGTCCCTGTCTGTTGTTCGGTGCTTTCCCGGGTAAGGGGGCAGTAGCTCTTCGGCTGCATCAGATTCACAACTGTCAGTGTCCATGCTAGCTGGGCTAACAAGATGCTTTGCTTAAGACTTTGTGGCAAGAGTTTGGGGAAGGCCTTTTCCTGTTGTAGCATGACAATGCCCCCATGCACAAAGCGAGGTCCATACAGAAATGGTTTGTCTAGATTGGTGTGGAAGTACTTGACTGGCCTGCACAGAGCACTGACCTCAACCCCATCGAACACCTTTGGGATGAATTGGAATGCCGACTGCAAGCCAGGAATAATCACCCAACATCAATGCCTGACCTCACTAATGCTCTTGTGGCTGAATGGAAGCAAGTCTCCGCAGCAATGTTCCAACATCTAGTGGAAAACCTTCCCTGAAGAGTGGAGGCTGTTCTAGCAGCAAAGCGGGAACAAACTCCATTTTAATGCCCATGATTTTGGAATGAGATGTTCGACGAGCAGGTGTCCACATACTTTTGGTCATGTAGTGTATTTTATACTTATACAATTTCTCAGAGAAGGAGTTTTTGTTTAACAAGTAATACAAAAAAAATAGGGATCAGAATTATTGGATCCCCTGTTTTGAATAGCTCTATTTGTCATATGACATGGTATGATGACATGAAAATCAAGGTCTTTGGCCACGCACACCAATGGTGGGTTTGGCTTTGAAAGAAAAATGCATATGCAGAAAATATCTCATCCCTATTGTAAAATACGGATGTGGATCTTTGATGTTATGGGGCTATTTAGCTTCCACTGTTCCTGGGGCCCTTGTTTAAGGTCAACTGTAACATGAACTTTACCAAGTAAGAGGACATTTTAGGCCAAAACCTGGTTGCCTCCCCTAGGAGGCTGAAACTTGATCGCAAGTGAACCCCAAGCACACATCAAAATCCACAAAGAAATGCTTAATTAACCACAAAATCAGCATTTTGCAATGGCCATCTTTGTCTCCGGACTTGAACCCCATTGAAAACATGTGGTTTGAATTGAAGAGGGCAGTCTACAAGTGCAGACGAAGGATATCAAGGATCTGGAAAGATTGTGTATGGAGGAATGGTCTAAGATCCCTCCTAATGTGTTATCCAAATTCATAAAACATTTTCGATAAAGGCTTAGTGTCGTTATCCTCGCAAGGGTAGGGTGCTGGAGTATTGAAAACAGGGGATCCAATCATTTTGACTCCTATCTTTAGATGTATTACTTGTTAAACAAAATATATTTCTCTGAGCAATTGTATTCGGGTTTTTTTTTTTATTAAAAAATAAATAATAATTTGCATACAATATAGCTGGTAGTTGTATAATGTATTTTATACAGTCTTATTTGCTGAACTTCATCAAGGGACCCAATAATTCCAGACCCCACTGTATGTGTGTGGCTCTGGTACATACTGTCACACATGATTGGTTATTGTATATTTCAATGGTGAATGAACATGAGGAGAAGAAAAAGAAAACACACTAAATCTTTTGTGTTTTCATAGGTGTGGCCAAAGAGACAGAATTGGTTACTTCACATGCAGTATTATAAATCCAAAGGGAGATGTTTTGCTCAAACACTTAGTAAAATATTTCTATCAACAAATGTCTCGTCAGTGTGGACAGAAATGTATATATTGAAAGTAAAAATAAGCAAAACTATTACAGTGATTAATATCTAATAGATATAGTAATAGATGTCGAGAGAGAGAGAGAGAGAGAGAGAACTAAATTGTAGGGTTCTTTAATTTCTTATTATCAACAGAAATATGCAAAAAGGTCAAATAATTATCTTGGTCGACTACAATCGTAACAATGACATTATTCATTCAAGACGGTCTAATTTTCCCGTTGTGGTGCTGAGTAATGTATATAACAAATAGATCTGTACATTCCAACCTTAAAATTACCCTGGAAATGAATAGGGTGAAACATAAATGTGGGGAGGAGGAGGCATAGTAGTCCAAAATAATGTTTAGCAGACATCCCAGGCACCAGCAGCATGAGAAGACAGGGAGCTGAGCTGAACACAGTTGGCAGCAAGCAGGCCTAAAGGAATACTACACGCCAACATTGTCATATTCAGCCACAAGAATGAACTCAGTGAGGGAGCTGGAGAGACCAAGGCAAACCAAAAGCAATTCAGATTCCTGTTTTCAAGTTGCTGCTCTTAATTGGAACCAGAAGCTCCTCTCGCCTGTTCCTTTTTGGGTGGACAGACCTGTTGAATTCTGACGCACCGAATCTTCTTGTCTTTGAAGAAATCACTCACTAAATGCAGCCTGAAACCAATCCCACAGGAATCCATGATGTTATTCACAGAGGATTTGTTGAACTCTGCTGAAGTCCAACTCTTTGTTGGGATGGAAGCACTGTAGGAACCCAGAAACCATATCTTGTTTGTAGATGGATCCTTCTCAGTGTGGTCTTCCTTGTCTTCCCTGTGAGTTTGCTATCCCTCTATGGGGTTATGGTGGCATAATCCCCTGATACAGCACCCACAATTCCTCCTAGTCCCTGCATATGGTTCTTGAAAATATAATTTTACTTCTCCATACTGAGATGGGTCTCTGACTAACCGGTGTCTGTATGTAGCCTTGCTACTTTTATACCTGTCTTTTTACTGTTGTTTTATTTCTTTACTTACCTATTGTTTACCTAATACCTTTTTTTCACTATTGGTTGTAAAAAGACAGGTATAAAAGTAGCAAGCCTGTAAGTAAGCATTTCACTGTAAGGTGAACACCTGTTGTATTCGGCGCATGTGACAAATAAACTTTGATTTGATTTGGTAGCGTTGTTCCAATTCAGTCATATTAGATGGTTAATTTCATCATTGAGGGAAAGCCTTGTTCATGTGCCCAAAAATGTCCAAGTTGGTAACTGGGTGTAGCATTCTCACATGCACTCTCATTAGGGTATAAAGGCAAATACAGCTGTCCACATTAGGATTCAGTTACAACTTGTTAGACACAGCTGTGTTTGCATCAGCCTCTACGGGCTGCTCTTTACTGGGACAGGGCGAATAGGTGGCCAAATTCCATTAGCATGCTTCAGATCACAATTTACATTGGGGAATGCAAAGAAAACAGCAGACATGCAACACGTGAAAGAGCAAATTTAAAATAAAAAGATCTAAATGCACATTATGCTTCTAATGGAACATCTGCCTGAGGCTCCAAAGACAAACTTTAGGAGGGGTAGCTTAGAGAGATCACAAGTTGCAACTTATCAACATACTGTAGATACAGTGCTGACATTATATTGTTTACGACCATCCTTTTGTTTATAAAACTTCCCATTGAAAATTCCCTCTGTAAATATTTATCTGTTATGCTTGACACATTTTTCTATCTAAATAAACACCCAACACTTAAGTTTATGACAGTTGAGGAAGTAAGCATAAGCAGGAAGCTCCTCTTAAAGGCGTGTGAATGTGAGGAAATTCAGCACAGCCAGTTGGGCTTACAGCAAGACTGTTTTACAGGATGTTTTTAGAATCAGGAGGAAACGTGTAGGTTTAGCACATGTTCTACTGCAGTTCTGCTGCTGGGCTACACAGTGAGGTATAGATGCGGCGCTTATGATTTAAATGGAGTCACAGTCCATTTGTCCCGACAGTGTTTCTGTCCAGAATGAAATGAGCCGTGTTGGATTGCTAGAGATGGCTGCCTCTCCCTTTCATTCTCATTAATCTGATCCGTGCGTGCCCAAATCCAGATTGGCAGAGGCATCATGCATATGCTTTGCTGTCACGCAAACCAGATTTCCCCCACTGCAATATGTTGTAATACTCATTTCAAGCCATTGTGAACCAATTGCAATTAAGGTTTCCATTCATTCGTAATGCTCCTTTGACAAAGAAACAAGATCAGGTCATAGAAAAGTATTGTTCAAAATCCTCTGGACTTCTATTTCCGGCCAAAGGCGTTCTCTAATTGACCACACCTCACTTGAGGGTAATCGATTATGACGATATTATCCTCCAATGACACGTTCACTAGTGATCTGCCAGCCTTAAGGGAACGGGGGGATGCATCACCTTCTTGCCAAAGAAATGGAGGAGAGAAAAGACTGTCCCTACAGAAAGCCAGTGGGAAGTGAAGTCATCAGAAGAACGATTCGCTTGGCTGCAACATCCCCCATGAGGAAAAGCAGTGGAAATTCAGAGGCTCCCTGGAACAATTTAGAAATACCATGAAGTTACTTTGGAAAGACTTCTAATGTGTAAGCTTGATGCCACATGTTCACGTTAGTCTTTTAGCACGGAAAACTGGAATCAATTGTGGCGAGGGCTTTGTGATATCACGTCTGTCTCTTCACAGATCATTATGGGCTGGTGTTGCGAACAGCTTTGTTCCCCTGGGGTCACAAGGTCAAAGGTTGGAATCCACTGTTAATATGTACAGTATGTGTATGCTTGCTGGGAGTCCTAAAATTCTGCAAAATAAAATAAGTTCAAATTAATATAATTTGTCTTCACAACTGGTCTGGAAAGCCCTTTTGTGACAGGCTAGAGAATGCAGTTTTTTACTGCATTCCTATGAAAATACACCTTACATTTTCAACTTGTGCTAACAGAATAAACAACACATTATACAGTACATGTCTTTAAGGGGCAATCAGCAGTTGCTACATCCATTCTTGGACCTATAAATTAATTATATGTACCCATTTATTCTTGAAGAATATAAATAATACATGCCTCATGAGCTTAGTTCTGTCATAATATAAGCTTGTTTTACAACAATTTTTGTAAAAAAAAGTACATGTAAACAAACACTACGCAGTCTCAAAGCTCTGTCTATAATTTTGAGAGTGGTTACATTTCTAAAGCCCCTCTCTCAGTCTTTTACCGAAACAGGGACAGGGACAACATTTGGTTATTATTTCTGCTGCTGATGAGATGTTTTGATATTGTCTTTGAGAAAATGAGTTAATTTGAATAAATCCTCTACCTTTCTCTTATTAAATGTACCATGATGTCTCTCAGCTGTGTGAAGTTAATTGGAAAGGTACCAACAATATGGAGCTAGGAAACAGAGCCTTCTAGCATGAACATTCATTTAATGACACAGCTGCAGTCTCAGGTTCAACTCAGTTGTGTGTGTAGTGTGATGAGGGAAGACTTTAACCAGGCACTTCAGGAAGGTCTTTCCCACAGAGCATGACACACTTTAGCTGCAGAGTAAGCAGAAACAGCAAAGAGGGAAGGGAACATCATGAAGGGTAGAGAGAGGAACTTTCAGACAAACTTTTGTCCCATTTAACAAGTTAGTTACTTATGTGCTTTTGCTGAACCATCTCTGGCAGCAGAGATGGTAATATGTAACTATTTGATATGCACAAAAGTTTAACCAATATCATCAGTAGGCTTTAACGGGAAAATAACCAAGACAGAACAATTACAAACTGGGGGATAAAAGGCATTTTGACAGAACATTAAAGGATATGTAAAACCTAGATCCGAAGTTCAATATTTACCCCTAATTGAACGCTGATTATTCAGCTGTGTCTCATATGAGTCCTTGCTCCGGACAAGTCCCGTAAACAGGAACTGCAGCTGGGCTACTTTGGTCTCACATATTTGCTGGATTTCAAGTAAAATACTGTTTTATTTACACTGGAATCTGAAATAAAGGACCTCACACACAAGTCAACCATTAAGTTCTTAACTCTTTATGTGGAGACATTCCTTGAACTCAAGATGCTAACATTTGGTGTATCCTTTCAGTGAGCTAATCTTTTGGCACTTTCAGAACAATGCTGAGCAACAGCCCTGGGCAGCCTCTGCTGTTCTATGGAGGTGTCAGATATGTGTTGGGCTTAACTGATGCACTCACGCATTAAATGTCAAGATCTGACATATCACCACACGTAAAAACATGTAATGTAGTAAATGGTAGGATTGGTCACAACTACTCTTTAGTTATGATGCACTGTTATGAATGCCTTCGTTATGATGACACCTTCTGACCACCTTTGTAACCTGTAGTAACTCTAACCTGAAACATTGGCTTGAGGCAAGCAGGATTAATTTAGCGGTGCCTGACATTATCCAGTTGTGTTCACTTCTTTATTCCCAGAAGCATGTCAGTATTAGGAGGGATTTCAAAGGCCTTGTCTACTGGTTGAGGCCTGTTTGCGGAATGGTGTTGGAGGTTAGAACTACATAAACATTACAGGGATGCTTTAATACTGAAACATCAGCACATTTTCACTGAACACAATGTCAGCGAAAGAGAGTTATCTGGGTCAAGGGAAGCAATGTATCACTCGGGCAACACATGAGGCAGGTTGGAGAAAATTCGACCTGTTTTTCAAGATAATACAGTAGCAAACCCCTAGATGGGTAACCGCTATGTTCACTGTAGCATGGTTGAATACCAATGTCCATTGTATCATGTAGATGAGAAGACCTTACAGCTGTATGATACTCTAGACACGTTTTATGGGTTGCACTAGCTACAAATTGTATGCCAGATAATGTGATATAACCAAAGATTTTGATGTCCATTACAGGGCGTTACAGGAAAGCCCCATACAAACCGTCGCCATAGATTTGTCAAATAACCTGTTCTTCGCGATACTTTCTTTGTTCTCGCTTCAAAAAAGTATCTTATAAATGTCAGTTTCAAGTTGCAGGTGGTAAAACCTTTTCTTTTTTTTTACTCACAAAGATATTACATCCATATTTTGTACTGTGCAAAGAGGTTGTAGTAGCTGCCGCACATCTAGCATTTCCCAGCATCTTTGCAGGAACAAGTCGTTTCTAGAAGTACATGACAGAGTGTCATACAGTGCAACCAAAACAAATATCTACACACATGCAAGACGCCTATCTCCATCGATACAAAACATGGATTTAATATCTTTTAGAAATGTCTATGTTTTTTGTAAACCACCTGCACCTGGAAACTAAACATTTGAATATACTTTTTTTTGTTCTCGATTCAGTGAAAAAAGTATCACCGAGAACAGATTAGTTGAAAAATCTATGGCTGTGGTTTGTATGGGGCTCTCCTGTAACGCCCAGTAATGGACACAAAAAATATTTGGTTATATCACATTATCTAGCATATAGTGCTGAGCGATTAACCAAAGTGTCGGTTATTTTTTTGGTTTTCAAACAACTAATTGACTGATGTTGGTTATATTATTTGAATTCCATTTTGTTCAGGTTTTTTTCTGTGAGTTCAATGCACACAATGTACAGTTTCCCTTGAGATAAATCAGATAAATACATAGTTTAGCGCAGGAAACGTGGTAATTAACTACAATGTCCATAATTCATTGCGCCTACTCGTCCAGTCTGTTTTTTTTTTACTCCTGCTATGTAGAAGATACATAAGAATGCATGATGGAGAGGGATAGAGCATTTGCTTCGCGAGGTATCTCTACCTGAAAATACATGATCTAAGTGATTGATAGTTGATATTCAGCAGTCATAAAAGTATGCCTTATTTACTTTGAAGAACTACTTTGTCAGACAGCATAGGCAGCAGCTCTATAGAGATTAGATGATGACTTGGAATGAAATAATAAAGTCACAAAATAAAACAAATATAATTTACACAACAACTGAAATATGTTATTAAAGTAAAGAATGTGAAGAAATTATGATTAGTAAGTGAGACAGTCACCACCATCATGGGACTTATATTAATTGTTTTATTCAGGTTTATGTTGTTGTTACAGCATTCAATCCACATAATGCACAGTGCATTTAATTAAATTTAGTTTTCATCAAAACCGTGATTATTTTTCCAGAATCTAACCGAAACCGAACCGACCTCAAAAAGCACTAATCGCTCAGCACTACTGGCGTAAATCAAATCAAATCAAATTTATTTATATAGCCCTTCTTAAATCAGCTGACATCTCAAAGTGCTGTACAGAAACCCAGCCTAAAACCCCAAACGGCAAGCAATGCAGGTGTAAAAGCACGGTGGCTAGGAAAAACTCCCTAGAAAGGCCAAAACCTAGGAAGAAACATAGAGAGGAACCAGCCTATGAGGGGTGGCCAGTCCTCTTCTGGCTGTGCCGGGTGGAGATTATAACAGAACATGGCCAAGATGTTCAAATGTTCATAAATGACCAGCATGGTCAAATAATAATAATCACAGTAGTTGTCGAGGGTGCAACAAGTCAGCACCTCAGGAGTAAATGTCAGTTGGCTTATCATAGACGATCATTGAGAGTATCTATACCGCTCCTGCTGTCTCTAGAGAGTTGAAAACAGCAGGTCTGGGACAGGTAGCACGTCCGGTGAACAGGTCAGGGTTCCATAGCCGCATGCAGAACAGTTGAAACTGGAGCAGCAGCACGGCCAGGTGGACTGGGGACAGCAAGGAGTCATCATGCCAGGTAGTCCTGAGGCATGTTCCTAGGGCTCAGGTCCTCCGAGAGAGAGAAAGAAAGAGAGAATAAGAGAGAGCATACTTAAACTCACACAGGACACCGGATAAGACAGGAGAAGTACTCCAGATATAACAAACTGACCCTAGGCCCCTGACACATAAACTACTGCAGCATAAATACTGGAGGCTGAGACAGGAGGGGTCAGGAGACACTGTGGCCCCATCCGATGATACCCCCAGACAGGGCCAAACAGGCAGGATATAACCCCACCCACTTTGCCAAAGCACAGCCCCCACACCACTAGAGTGATATCTTCAACCACCAACTTACCATCCTGAGACAAGGCCGAGTATAGCCCACAAAGATATCCGCCACGGCACAACCCAAGGGGGGGCGCCAAAACCCAGACAGGAAGATCACGTCAGTGACTCAACCCACTCAAGTGACGCACCCCTCCTAGGGACAGCATGGAAGAGCACCAGTAAGCCAGTGACTCAGCCCTGTAATAGGGTTAGAGGCAGAGAATCCCAGTGGAGAAGGGGAACCGGCCAGGCAGAGACAGCAAGGGCGGTTCGTTGCTCCAGAGCCTTTCCGTTCACCTTCCACACTCCTGGGCCAGACTACACTCAATCATATGACCTACTGAAGAGATGAGTCTTCAGTAAAGACTTAAAGGTTGAGACCGAGTCTGCGTCTCTCACATGGGTAGGCAGACCATTCCATAAAAATGGAGCTCTATAGGAGAAAGCCCTCCCTCCAGCTGTTTGCTTTGAAATTCTAGGGACAATTAGGAGGCCTGCGTCTTGTGACCGTAGCGTACGTGTAGGTATGTACGGCAGGACCAAATCGGAAAGATAGGTAGGAGCAAGCCCATGTAATGCTTTGTAGGTTAGCGGTAAAACCTTGAAATCAGCCCTTGCCTTAACAGGAAGCCAGTGTAGCGAGGCTAGCACTGGAGTAATATGATAATTCTTTGTGGTTCTAGTCAGGATTCTAGCAGCCGTATTTAGCACTAGCTGAAGTTTATTTAGTGCTTAATTCGGGTAGCCGGAAAGTAGAGCATTGCAGTAGTCTAACCTAGAAGTAACAAAAGCATGGATTAATTTTTGGACAGAAAGTTTCTGATTTTTGCAATGTTACATAGATGGAAAAAAGCTGTCCTTGAAACAGTCTTGATATGTTCGTCAAAAGAGAGATCAGGGTCCAGAGTAATGCCGAGGTCCTTCACAGTTTTATTTGAGACGACTCTACAACCATCAAGATTAATTGTCAGATTRAACAGAAGATCTCTTTGTTTCTTGGGACCTAGAACAAGCATCTCTGTTTTGTCCGAGTTTAAAAGTAGGAATTTTACAGCCGTCCACTTCCTTAGGTCTGAAACACAGGCTTCTAGCGAGGGCAATTTTGTTTCATTGTTTCATGTTTCATTGAAATGTACAGCTGTGTGTCATCCTCATAGCAGTGAAAGTTAACATTATGTTTTCGAATGACATCCCCAAGAGGTAAAATATATAGTGAAAACAATAGTGGTCCTAAAACAGAACCTTGAGGAACACCGAAATGTACAGTTGATTTGTCAGAGGACAAACCATTCACAGAGACAAACTGATATCTTTCCGACAGATAAGATCTAAACCAGGCCAGAACTTGGGCCAGAATTTGGGATTCCTAATTTCTCCAAAAGAATGTGGTGATCGATGGTATCAAAAGCAGCACTAAGGTCTAGGAGCACAAGGACAGATGCAGAGCCTCGGTCTGACGCCATTAAAAGGTAATTTACCACCTTCACAAGTGCAGTCTCAGTGCTATGATAGGGTCTAAAACCAGACTGAAGCATTTCGTATACATGGTTTGTCTTCAGGAAGGCAGTGAGTTGCTGCGCAACAGCTTTTTCAAAAAATGTTGAGAGGATTGGGAGATTTGATATAGGCCGATAGTTTTTTATATTTTCTGGGTCAAGGTTTGGCTTTATTACTGAGGCTTTATTACTGCCACTTTTAGTGAGTTGGGTACACATCCGGTGGATAGAGAGCCGTTTATTATGTTCAACATAGGAGGGCCAAGCACAGGAAGCAGCTCTTTCAGTAGTTTAGTTGGTGTAGGGTCCAGTATGCAGCTTGAAGGTTTAGAGGCCATGATTATTTTCATCATTGTGTCAAGAGATATAGTACTAAAACACTTGAGTGTCTCTCTTGATCCTAGGTCCTGGCAGAGTTGTGCAGACTCAGGACAACTGATCTTTGGAGGAATACGCAGATTTAAAGAGGAGTCCGTAATTTGCTTTCTAATGATCATGATCTTTTCCTCAAAGAAGTTCATTAATTTATTACTGCTGAAGTGAAAGCCATCCTCTCTTGGGGAATGCTGCTTTTTAGTTAGCTTTGCGACAGTATCAAAAAGACATTTTGATTGTTCTTATTTTCCTTAATTAAATTAGAAAAATAGGATGATCGAGCAGCAGTAAGGGCTCTTCGATACTGCACGGTACTGTCTTTCCAAGCTAGTCGGAAGACTACAATTTTCTGGAAGCTTGCTTCAGAGCATGGGTATTTTCTGTATACCAGGGAGCTAGTTTCTTATGACAAATGTTTTTAGTTTTTAGGGGTGCAACTGCATCTAGGGTATTGCACAAGGTTAAATTGAGTTCTTCAGTCAGGTGGTTAACTGATTTTTGTCCTCTGACGTCCTTGGGTAGGCAGAGGGAGTCTGGAAGGGCATCGAGGAATCTTTGAGTTGTCTGAGAATGTATAGCATGACTTTTGATGCTCCTTGGTTGGGGTCTGAGCAACTTATTTGTTGAGATTGCAAACGTAATAAAATGGTGGTCCGATAGTCCAGGATTATGAGGAAAAACATTAAGATCCACAACATTTATTCCATGGGACAAAACTAGGTCCAGAGTATGACTGTGACAGTGAGTAGGTCCAGAGACATGTTGGACAAAACCCACTGAGTCGATGATGGCTCCGAAAGCTTTTTGGAGTGGGTCTGTGGACTTATCCATATGAATATTAAAATCACCAAAAATCTGAATATTATCTGCTATGACTACAAGGTCCGATAGGAATTCAGGGAACTCATTGAGGAACGCTGTATATGTCCCAGGAGGCCTGTAAACAGTAGCTATAAAAAGTGATTGAGTAGGCTGCATAGATTTCATGACTAGAAGCTCAAAAGCTTCTAAATTTGTAAATTTAAATGTGCTATTGTAAATGTTAGCAACACCTCCGCCTTTGCGGGGTGCAAGGGGGCTTACAGTCTGTAGTTATTGATTACACTTCCTCAATATGAAAGTGAGGTCAGTTTCCCCAGTGATCCAATACCTCACAAAGTCAATAATACTGTTGCACTCTGTCAATGACAGTAGGCTAGGGAATATTTCCTGTTAACTGTGTGCTGCAGGTTTAGTAACTCTACAAGCCTGCAGATGTGGTCTTGAGGCTTACTGGCTGCTGTAAAATACCCCCCTGAATAGATAATTTAGAGAGTGACATCAGATTGTTTCAAGCTCCTCGAATTCTATAGGACTGCTCTGTACGTTTCTGAGATTTGTGAAAATAAAAATGTTCTCTACATTTTCTGCTGAACAGAGGCACCTTTTCCAAAGCTTTGCTGTAAATGGTGCTTATCAACCTGAGTTTAGTGTATGACATTTGCAAAGGCTCTCAGGGATGCTGGAAATCTAGCTACAGAAAGTTGTTATATAACCAAAGATGTTTGGTTTCCATTACTGGGTATTACAAGTTTGCCCATACATAACGTCACCAGAGATGTATCAACTAACCTGGTATTGGTGATGCTGTCCTTGTTCTTGATTTGGCCAAACATGTATCTTCTAAAACGTCCCTGGCCAGTTGCAGGTGGTGCCCCACCTGTTTTGAGCCCCACCTGTTTAGCCCCACCTGTTTTGAGCCCCACCTGTTTAGCCCCACCTGTTTAGCCCCACCTGTTTTAGCCCTACCTTTAGGCTGCACTTGTTTTGAGCCCCACCTGTTTTGAGCCCCACCTGTTTAGCCTCACCTGTTTTGAGCCCCACCTGTTTAGCCCCACCTGTTTTGAGCCCCACCTGTTTAGCCTCACCTGTTTTGCATGTTATTTTGGCATTAATACGTATCACATATCAGTTTGCAAACAATGTAACATTTTTAAAAAATCATTGAGTTTAAGAAAGCCGTATACAAACATGGTATTTTTTTTGTTTGGCCTGAAGATCACTGACGTCATGATTCGACGTAGTTTTTTTCCCCCGAGTTCCCAGTTATTTTGAAAGCACCATAAATCCAGAGAATGCCAGACATTGATGACAACATTTTCCCACAAGGACCGCTGCACCACCTCCCTGTTCAAGTGAGCACAGCACAACAAGGTGAGTCCAAAAATGTCTTGTATACTGCTGCATAAATTATGTAATATACCAGGGAGAAATGTATACTGTAGCTAAGAAAGTAATACTAAGTGTATAATGTGTGGTAAGCTGTTAGTAGCCCATATGCCTCACCCTAATAATTTGGTCCCTTTCCCCCTCATAACTTAGCCTACTGTTCTGACTTGGTGGTGCACATGTAGCCTATAGCCTGTTTAGAGAAATATAATCATCAAATATTTTAAGAGCTTTCATTGTATGCTTATATGCCCCCTTTATTTATCCTACAGTTCTGACTTGGGTTACAGGGAGAATACTGTAAGAACGGCCCTTGTTCTGAATTCTTTCGCGGTACAGTTCAAAAGTGCTGAAAAGATAGTTATAGTGACTAGGTACATCCTAGCTCGCTAATTAATATCTTCATCTAAATTACAGATTGCCTCTTATCCGCTCATCATCCCCTTATGCCATAGTTTGTACATCTCAATTGTCAGTGAAAAACCACATTTGTTTAAGCAAGTCATCCATATCAGCTATGTTTTCTTAAAAGGCAGTAAATGAAGCTTAATGAACTGTTTCGCTGCCAGACAAGGTTCTGCTGATAGCCCGGTGTAGCGGTGGTAAGGGACAGCTTTATGTAGGCCCTAACAATTTTTGGGCACCATTTGTCACCGTTAGTGTGAAATTAATGTATTGTTTAGTATTGTGTTGTGTTGTGTAGTGGCTTTGCTGGCATGCATCAAAAAAAAAAAAAATTGTTTGCCCCACCAAGATTTAATGCTAAATTTGCCACTGGCCAGGTCTAAATGAATTGTTTACGAGGTTACCATGAATTGTTTACAAGGTTTAATGTGTGATTTGTTACATGAAATAACATTTTATCACCAGTAAGGAACTGCTAGCCATTGGAATCGAGAACGAAGATAGTATCACCAATAACAGGTTAGTTGAAAAATCTCTGGTGACGTTTTTTATCGGCGAACCTGTAACGTCCAGTAATGGATACCAACAATCTTTGTTTATATCACATTAGCTGGTGTACAAGCTGTAGCTACTGGAGATCTATCTATGTGTTCCACCACCAGGTGCAACACATCAACTCTAATTAAAAACACAACTAACATGCAGAGATTGCTGGACATTTCACATCACAATAAGGATGCAACATCATCCCTCAGGCTCTGACACCTATCATAGAAATACTTGACAGTGGTCCAAATGCTCTCCTGCTTTAGAATGATTTAGGCTCAATGTTCTGTCAGGCCTCACTCAGAATCCCGAGGGGGCAGCAGACAGGGCTCGCGAAACAGCTGCTGTGTTTGCTTGGCCCTGGGCCCACACCACATTAGATAAGAGTCAACATTTCATTATGCAGGGGGCTGTGGCAGCTCAACCCATGTGAACACCTAGATGGGCTAGTGGTAGCCCTAGCATGCCACCTGGTCTCAGAGCAGGCAAGATTGGGTGCATCAATAGCACTCATGACCAGCCCGAAATTAAATTGTACATATGCTGCACATAGTGGTTGCGTAGTTTTCTTAACAAACACATTCAGTGTATGATTAATCCATCCAGGTATTACACCTAAACTGAATCAGTGCCCAGTCAACTAGCATTATGTGATAACTGCAAACAAAATATGCCATCATCCTATGTGGCTAGCCTTGGTGGACTGTGCCTTGCCAACCTTACCTTTTAGTCCTTTCTGAAATGAAATCAGGTTTTTTTTTTTTTTTTTTTTTTTACCGTTATTTTACCAGGTAAGTTGACTGAGAACACGTTCTCATTTGCAGCAACGACCTGGGGAATAGTTACAGGGGAGAGGAGGGGGATGAATGAGCCAATTGTAAACTGGGGATTATTAGGTGACCATGATGGTTTGAGGGCCAGATTGGGAATTTAGCCAGGACACCGGGGTTAACACCCCTACTCTTACGATAAGTGCCATGGGATCTTTAATGACCTCAGAGAGTCAGGACATCCGTTTAACGTCCCATCCGAAAGACGGCACCCTACACAGTTGTTCAATTGTCAACAACACAGTTGTTAGTCTGCATAATAATCCAAAGACAGTCCAGAAGAAAAAAACGAAATATATAAGCTAGGCCTTAGGTCCTTTAAGACTAAGAGCAATAGTCCACAGGGGAAAGTGTTTTGACAATCAATGCAATATCCTTTTAACTAGGGGTTTTCAAACTTGGGTCCGCGGTAGTACAGCGGGGGTCCACTAATCTAAAAAATATGTTTTTTAGTTTTTTGGGGGGGGGGGGGTTTATGTGATAAATAGTTATTATGAATATTGCTAGCAGCAACAGAATACCATCATGGATACCATTTTTATGACTCAGCGTCCAATATGAAGGAAGTTAGAGGTACTGAAGTTTCACGAGCCAATACAAACTAGCGCATGCTAGCTGTTCCTGTTCATCCGACTCTGGGGAACAGGAACCATCCCTTTAATATGGAGGAAATAACAGCCATTGGCTCTAGTTACATTTTTTTTTTTTTTTTACAGCTCATTTTTGGGATGGTAAAACTCTTTTAGTGTCAACATAAATGACCAAAACTATATATAAAGCATGCAGAAAAGATATTGAACTATATATATTTTTAAATAATACCATCTTTGAGAACTAACAACCAAATAAAAGCTAGACAGTCAAGGAGAACCAAAAATTCCCACATGCCCATTGATTTCGTTATAGTGTTTGAGCAGAGGTACATAGCATTAGCCATGGAAATTAGCTTGAAAACTGATTTTTTTTCTCTCTCAGCTCAATTGATAAATGTGTAGAATTTCTGAAAATTTGCTTTTCAACAGCAAAATGTTCTCTACTCCTTTCTAGCTAATAGATAAAGTTAGAGTTTACACTTCCTCTTCCAATTAACTGTGGGGAGGTCAAAATAATGAAACTGTCTAACAAATCTATTCATTTTTAAATGTTAATTCCATCTACTTGCCATTATGATTATCCTGATCATAAGACAAGATGTGACTTCTATAAACAGTTTCCTAATTACCAAACATTTCTGACCACAACATAGGCATTTTTTAAATTTGATTTGCTCAACTCCTGTGTCCTCTCTCCTCCGTCCTCTCTGGCCTCCTTTTGAAAAAGGTCAAAGGTAATCGAGGAGAGGGAAAATTTACAAAAATGCGCTTGTACGAAACGAGACTCTCCTCCAATTACTTATCATCAGGCAAATGACGTTTACAGGCTGGAATCCCAAAATACATGTATAAATTTAGTTAGCTGTGCAAGACATTTTATAGATAAAAAGGATAAGTAGCATATCGATTTTCAATGTTTGCATGCTTTCTCCTTAGAGAAAAGAATAGCTGATACGAAGTGTGGCAGATTTCAAAACTTTTCTGCAAAGGACTCAAGTAGGATACACTTGTGCTTCCTCGCCAAAAGTAGGCTTTGGAGGAGGGTAGGACCTTCTTCTGTTTGCCTACTAACGAATTTACGTACTCCTTGATCACTCGACCACTTATCGGTTTCTGGGTCACGGGGAGAGAGGACGGTGGAGAGAGGACAGATGACGGACTTTTGTCCAAATGAGAAAACCCCAAAGTCAAGAGGACTTCTCTCTTCCTGACACACCCACTTCCTATTTCACTCAAAACAGGAAGTGGCTATAGGTGTGTTTAGGGAGTGACCTCTTAATTTAAGGTTAGGGTTAGGCATAAGGTTAGCAGTGTGGTTAAGTTTAGGGTTAAGGTTAGCCTTAGGTTTAAAATCAAATTTTAAGACAAGAAATTTGAGAAATGAGCGGGGGTCTAGCCATAGTTATGACTTTGTGGCTACGGAAGCTAGTGACAACCGAGTGACCATGGCGAAGCCCACAGCCTATTCACAACTCAAGGAACCATGGAACCTTGTTGTTTACAGTCTATCAGTAAGCAGGTTTCCATTGACCCAGGTTTATAAAAAAATATGGCCTTACTGAAGAGCTCAGTGACTTTCAGCGTGGCACCGTCATAGGATGCCACCTTTCCAACAAGTCAGTTCATCAGATTTCTTCCCTGCTGAGCTGCCCCGGTCAACTGTAAGTGCTGTTGTTGGAAAGTGGAAATGTCTAGGAGCAACAACAGCTCATCCACGAAGTGGTAGGCCACACAAGCTAACATAACTGGACCACCGAGTGCTGAAGCGCATAGTATTGCAGTATTCATATTCTTCAAAGGACAAGAGAGATGTCTGCTGGGCAACCCAGCCTTCCATCTATGACCAATCTATCGAAGTGCAGCTCAGAGTAAATATTTCTTGCATTTTCCTTTTCCAAATGGGTGGTTATTTAGAATTCATAAGATTCTGTATTTACGATAGCATAGCATAATAAGGTCCGATAGAGACCCAATCCTTTTGTTCCTCAGTCTTCCCGTGCTTTCATTCAAACCCAACCTCCTTTCTTTGTGTAACCAGCCGTCATATCGGTTCCGTCCGTCAAGGACGTTTTCTTGTGTGACATAATTAGTAATCAATATATGATCTATCCTGTGTATATGTAATTATGTGTGATTATTTAGGTATTTAGTAAATAAATAATTAAACCAAATTTTGTATTGCTGATTCAACTTGTTAGCCAGGGTTTGTGAAGATAACCAAGAATTTTACGACGTTCAGATGAGACTGAATAAGGTGACGATTAATAATTGACTGCTATTGATATAAAAGATTACCAGGTCTTTAAGAGTTTATTCGAAAGACAACAGCTCTATAAACATTCTTCCGTGGTGCCCCAACTTTCTAGTTAATTACATTTACATGATTTGCTTAATCAGGTAAAATTAATTACAGAGAATTATTTTATAAAATAGCACGTCATATCACCTAATCTGGCATAGCAAAGACACGACAACACGCCAGCACAATAACTTTTCGTCGGGAGATTCATGAAATGGGTTTGCATGGCCGAGCCGCCACACGTAAGCCTAAGATCGCCATGCGCAATGCCAAGCGTCGGCTGGAGTGGTGTAGAACTCTGGAGCAGTGAAAATGCGTTCTCTAGAGTGATGCATCACGCTTCACCATCTGTCAGTCTGATGGACGAATCTGGGTTTGGTCTATGCCAGGATAACGCTACCTGCTCGAGTGCATAGTGCCAACTGTAAAGTTTGGTGGATGAGGAACAATGGTCGGGGGCTGATTTTCATAGTTTGGGCTAGGACCCTTAGTGCAACTGAAGAGAAATACTAACACTACAGCATACAATGACATTCTAGACAATTCTGTGCTTTCAACTTTGTGGCAAAAGTTTGTGGAAGGCCCTTTCCTGTTTCAGCATGACAATGCCACGTGCACAATGCCAGGTCCATAAAGAAATGGTTTGTCGAGATCAGTGTGGAAGAACTTGACTGGGCTGAACAGAGCCCTGACCTCATCCCCATCGAGCACCTTTGGGATGAATTTGAACGCCGACTGCGAGCCAGGCCTAATCGCCCAACATCAGTGCCCGACCTCACTAATGCTCTTGTGGCTGAATGAAAGCAAGTCCCCGCAGCAATGGGCCAACATCTAGTGAAAAGCCTTCCCAGAAGAGTGGAGGCTGTTATAGCAGCAAAGGGGGGACCATCTCCATATTAATGCCCAAGATTTTGGAATGAGATGTTCAACGAGCAGATGTCCATATACTTTTGGTCAAGTAGTGTATGTAATGGAAACGGCAGATATAGGAGACATTTTCAAAGATTGACAACATTTTTATCCTTTAGAAATTGGTGGATTTTTTTTCTTCTTGAACTTTCATTATTGTACATTATGGAAACTGTGTTTTTCAAATAAATGATTATTGCCAATTATAATTTTGAAAGTACGTGGCGCATATGATGTCACCGCGTATCTATAAAGCTGTCATGGTTCCACCTGTCACCAGAGGGTGGCAGAGACAGTCCTAAAGTCATTAACGACACTCACGTGTGTCCAATTATATTATTCCCTGTTAAAAGAGGTGTGATTTCTGTTGACCTTTGCAAAAGCTTGAATTGTTTTGTCACGTTCCTGACCTGTTTTCTGTTAGTTTTTGTATGTGTTAGTTGGTCAGGACGTGAGTTTGGGTGGGCAGTCTATGTTTTGTGTTTCTATGTTGGTTTATGGGTACCTGATATGGTTCTCAATTAGAGGCAGGTGGTTTTCATCTCCTCTGATTGAGAATCATATTAAGGTAGGTGTTTTCACATTGGGTGTTGTGGGTGGTTGTTTCCTGTGTCTGTGTTTGTTGCACCATACGGGACTGTATCATTCGTTCGTTCGTTCGTTCGTTTGTTTGTAGTCAGTACTTGTTCGTTCGTTCTTCGTTACATGTAAGTTCGTAGTCCAGGTCTGTCTACTTAGTTTGTTGTTCTGTATTTTATTCAAGAGTTTTTCGTCGTCGTCTGTTTGTTGTAAATAAATAATATGTCGAACTACAACGCTGCATTTTGGTCGAATCCCTGCTCCTCCTCTTCGGATAAAGAGGAGGAGGAAATCCGTTACAGAACCACCCACCAAACCAGGACCAAGCAGCGTGAGTTCGAGCAGTGGCCTACGAAACAGGAATCCTGGACATGGGAAGAAGTATTGGAGGGAAAAGGACACTGGGCTCATATTGGGGAATATCGCCGCGCTCGTGAGGAGATGGAGGCAGCGAGAGCCCAAGAGCGMTGGTATGAGGAGGCAGCAAGGAGACGTGGCTGGAAGCCCGAGAAGAAACCCCAAAAATGTATTGGGGGGAGCTAAGAGGTAGTGGGCCGAGGGCAGGTAGGAGACCTGCGCCCACTTCCCAGGCTAACCGTGGAGAGCGGGAGTACGGGCAGATACCGTGGTACGCAGTAGAGCGCACGGTGTCTCCTGTACGTGTTCATAGCCCGGTGCGGGTTATTCCACCTCCCCGCACTGGTCGGGCGACGGGGAGCATTCAACCAGGTAAGGTTGGGCAGGCTCAATGCTCAAGGGAGCCAGTACGCCTGCACGGTCCGGTATTTCCGGCGCTACCTCCCCGCCCCAGCCCAGTATCACCAGTGCCTACACCACGCACCAGGCTTCCAGTGCGTTTCCAGAGCCCTGTTCCTCCTCCACGCACTCTCCCTATGGTGCGTGTCTCCAGCCCAGTGCCTCCAGTTCCGGCACCACGCACTAAGCCACCTGTGCGTCTCCAGAGCCCTGTACACACTGTTCCTTCTCCCCGTACTCGTCCTGATGTGCGTGCCCTCAGCCCGGTACCACCAGTTCCGGTACCACGCACCAGGCCCAAGGTACGCTTTGAGAATTCAGTGTGCCCTGTCCCTGCTCCCCGCACTAGCCTGAAGGTGCGTGGCCTTAGCCCGGTGCCTCCAGTTCCGGCATCACGCACCAGACCTACAGTGCGCCTCATCCGGCCAGAGCCATCCGTCTGCCCAGTGCCATCTGAGCCATCCGTCTGCCCAGTGCCATCTGAGCCATCCGTCTCCCCAGCGCCGTCTGAGCCATCCGTCTGCCAGTGCCGTCTGAGCCATCGTCTGTCCAGCGCCGTCTGAGCCATCCGTCTGTCCCGAGCCATTAGAGCGGCCCGTCTGTCCCGAGCCGTCAGAGCCGTTCGTCAGTCAGGAGCCGCTAGAGCCATTCGTCAGTCAGGATCTGCCAGAGCTGCCAACCAGACAGGATCTGCCAGAGCCGCCAACCAGACAGGATCTGCCAGAGCCGCCAACCAGACAGGATCTGCCAGAGCCGCCAACCAGACAGGATCTGCCAGAGCCGCAACCAGACAGGATGCCAGAGCCGCCAACCAGACAGGATCTGCCAGAGCCGTCAGCGAGCCATGAGCGTCCAGAGCCGTCAGCCGTCAGCCAGCCATGACCAGCCAGAGCCGTCAGCCAGCCATGACCAGCCAGAGCCGTCAGCCAGCCATGACCAGCCAGAGCCGTCAGCCAGCCATGACAGCCAGAGCCGTCAGCCAGCCATGACCAGCCAGAGCGTCAGCCAGCCATGACCAGCCAGAGCCGTTAGCCAGCCAGGATCCGCCAGAGCCGTCAGCCAGCCAGGATCCGCCAGAGCCAGCCAGCAGGATTCGCCAGAGCCAGCCAGCCAGGATCTACCCCTTGTCCCGGTGCTGCTCCTTGTCCCGGTGCTGCCCCTTGTCCCGGCTGCCCTTGTCCCGGTGCTGCCCTTGTCCGGTGCTGCCCCTTGTTCCGGTGCTGCCCCTTGTCCCGGTGCTGCCCCTTGTCCTGCTGAGGCCTATTATTTTAGGTGGGGGTACTTGGAGGGTGGTCATTGGGAGGGGGATAATAAAGCTGGGATTGACTATGGTGGGGTGGGGACCTCGCCCAGAGCCTGAGCCAGCACCGTGGTCAGATGCCCACCCAGACCCTCCCCTAGACTTTGTGCTGGTGCGCCCGGAGTTCGCACCTTAAGAGGGGGGGTTATGTCACGTTCCTGACCTGTTTTCTGTTAGTTTTTGTATGTGTTAGTTGGTCAGGACGTGAGTTTGGGTGGGCAGTCTATGTTTTGTGTTTCTATGTTGGTTTATGGGTACCTGATATGGTTCTCAATTAGAGGCAGGTGGTTTTTCATCTCCTCTGATTGAGAATCATATTAAGGTAGGTGTTTTCACATTGGGTGTTGTGGGTGGTTGTTTCCTGTGTCTGTGTTTGTTGCACCATACGGGACTGTATCGTTCGTTCGTTTGTTTGTAGTCAGTACTTGTTCGTTCGTTCTTCGTTACATGTAAGTTCGTAGTCCAGGTCTGTCTACTTAGTTTGTTGTTTTGTATTTTATTCAAGAGTTTTTCGTCTTCGTCTGTTTGTTGTAAATAAATAATATGTCGAACTACAACGCTGCATTTTGGTTCAATCCATGCTCCTCCTCGTCCGAGGAAGATGAAGAAGACCGTTACATGTTTACTGTGTGCATTTGTTTCCTGAGTAAGTTTGAGACTTAGTGTTTGTTGTTTTTAAGTGTACTGTGATCCTGCGGCTACTGTTTCTCAGTAAAGCATTATATTTATCCTTAACCACTGATTCCTCGTCTGGTCTCTTCTCTGCACCTGGGTCCAACCTTACCACGCCACAAAGCTCCACTCCACATTTAATTCTAAATGTCTACTGCTTACTAAATACATTTTTTAAACTGTAGAAATGTCGGAATTGTCGGAATTGCTTCACCTTGCTTTTCTGGTTGGCTGGCAAGTTTCACCATCCAATTGTTTCAGATCTAAAGGAGTGTTCACCATGGCACGGACCATGGTGATACGTTGGCACATAAGAATTATTCAAATGTCAAATATTAGTAAATTATTATATTCTATCCATGCTGACTTTCGTGGTCTACCTGAGACATGAAACAGATAGGTGGGAGGGCATACAGGCTGTCGCAAATGTATTAATGCGTAATTTGCCTGAAAGGGTAATGGGCACACTTCAACCACTACATTTATTTTTTGGGGTGTGACGTCATTGCGTCCAGATAGTTAAATGGAAACGCACCCTAGCAGGAAATTGTCACATCTATTTTCTATGCAAACTTTCTAAACGTCGCAAAAAGTAAATGGACAAGTTAATGGAAACATAGCTACTAGCTAGGTTTCCATCCAATTGGCGACAGATTTTCATAAAAATATGCGCATTTTCATACCAGAGATGTTTCCATCAAATTGACTTGTTGCACATACAAATACCCTTTGCAGTTAAATTCCCAGTTTACTTCGATTTGATAGTTATTATATCAATATTTTCACATTAAAAGCGTTTCCACCAACATTTCTCGCATAATTCATTTTACCGTCACAAAAAGATCCCACCTTGTCTACTGTATTTTGTTTTGTCGACATTTGTAAAGTTTACTGAAACATTTTCTGTTTCCATAAGGCCTGTTTTATACGGCATGCACTTTACTCGCATAAAAAGGTTAGATGGAAACCTGGTTACTGACTCCATTTTCTAAATATTTAAAATATACTTTGTAGAGCTGTAAAACAATGACAGGTAATTTGTTGTATCTTAGTACTTCATGGAGAGATATAGCATGATTCCGGAATTACACTACACAAAAAGCTGAGATTTTTCTAATAATTTTGTACTGCATCCATTTTGAGATTGCAAATTAAATAGTAACTGTCTGACTAGTCCATAAATTGAGTGTTCCCCGTGAACCTGAAAACCCTGAGCAGATTCATAATATTTACAAACTGTATATAACTAAGTCATTAATCTCGCTTCATGAAACCCCCTCCTGCTGCTGGGACAGTTTATCACATATTGGCTGCCAGCGAGTTAATTTCTTTATTTTATGTTCCACAGGCATCCACCGGCTCAGGACCAAGCTCAGTTGGAGACTGGGCTCAGTGGTTCTACTGTACTTACTCATGGTTAAACAGCGCTCTGACCTATTGTCATGCAGCTGCAAGCAAGCATTTGAAGTTGGTTGATATCATTTAATGGAACTGTCTTGTTGAACTGTCAGTATGCTTCTGTAAAATAACAAGAATTTTTTTATTATATTGTACTGTATTATATTGCTTGACAATGTAAAAATCGAAATGAGCACTTTCAGTTATAGATTCTGTAGGATCCTGTTCCACTCTCATAAATATATATACCTAATTTCTTACGACATATTTTCCTGCTCATAGCCTAAAGTACAATACCTGTCACCAATTCAGCATGGTGAAAACACAGCAGTCAGTGGATACGTTTATGGGTATATGTTTTATCTTATTTACCTTTGCATTTTTTCAGGTATGCGTAAATGGCTGTAAGAGAGTCAGGTGCAGGAGAGCAGATATTGGGTAGCCAACGGAGCCTTTTAATTAGGCGAACCAAAAGCACACGGCAAAATAAACACGAAATAACAATTTGGGTTAACATAACCCAGCGCAACAGACTAACGTGTGCATAACATGAAACAGAATAAACAATACCACACAAAGACATGGGGGAAACAGAGGGTTAAATACACAACACATAATGAGGGAAATGAGAACCAGGTGTGTGGGAAAACAAGACAAGACAAATGGAAAATGGATCAGCGATGGCTAGAAGACCGGCGACTTCGACCGCCGAGCACCACCCGAACAAGGAGAGGAACAAGGAGAGGCATCACTTCGGCAGAAGTCGTGACACATTTATTCACTGGGCAGCTTATCCAAAGAGACTAGCAAGGCCTGCATGGCATGATTATGCATTGAGTGCAAGAAACAAGGAAAGGTAAACAAGAGTCTTAACAATAACACTTTACAACTTCAGCGCTAGGCTGTCACACAGTGCTAAGAATACAAGTGAGGGAAACTAAAGTATATGATACATCACTCTGGCAAGCATTTAGAATTTATAGTGTTCGGGGGTTGGCATTTCAGAGCCAAGGTAATGTCATAAGTGATCACTTTGCCATTTGCGTCACATGATGGGCAGTGTCCTCTTACCTGTAATCTCCTCACGACAAATGGTAACAAATTAAGCCCGCATGAAGGCTAATGATACATATTTTACACATGATGAGCAGCTATTTAGGAGCATCTTTGGGCACAACAATCTTCTCATTTAAGCCAGATGAAACACCACACCACACTCACTGCTAGGGATATGGGCAAAGACAGTCAGTCAGCATATTGTGAGGGTGAAGGCTGCAGAAAACAACGGAAAAGAAATGTCAGAAGACTGTCCATCTCCAGCAAGGCGTGCATCCTTGTGCTCCACAGGGAGTACTGAGTTAACTTATTTTTGGTTGTGTGATTGACAGGACGGAGCATGTAGGCATTAGCCTCCTGGTTTGAGAGCTCAGTAGCTTGTGGGAGTAGCAGCAGCTTAATTCATGCAGCCTGTGGTGGAGCAGCTGTAACACGCAACACTGCCCTCAGCACCAGAAGAGACACAGGGACGACAGAAGCAAATGGCTGCCTAGATGTGCCCTTCATGCACTGGGAAGATTTCAGATGTTTCCTGCTACTATACAGATGAGGGATAACTTCCTATGGTTGACATTACACCTCATTCTGGAAGTAGACCTCATTAGATATAAAAGCCAAAATGATGGAATGATGGTTGAATACATAATCCAAACAATGTAATTTTTATAGGCTAATTAATTTGAAGTACATTGAGCAATGACAGCAACAACACATATAGATATACCGTGGTATCTGTTACTGATGTCAAAGATCATCCAATATAATTAATTAGCCCTGGAGCTCTGTGTACTCTGGACTGGGCTTTGTCCCTGTCACTAGATCAATCCCCTGGACTGATGGCTGGTCTGACAGAGCATGACAGGCAGGAGCCCTGGAACAGGGTCAGGATTAAAGCAGAGGCATTGATCAAATGTTAAGCTTCACCTCATTAGAGGTGTCTGTGTCTGATACACCAAAGTACTTCAGATAAATAACCTGTAAGGCTATGTATATACTGTGTGTATCTGTGTATTCAAAGCCTACAGTTGATAAGATATCAAAAGTTTTCACAAGTGTAGTCGAGTTGGTATCAACTCACATTCAATGATCAACTCACAAGCAAGTGACTCTCCTGTACTGTACAGTATACACTGAGTGTACAAAACATTAAGTACACCTGGTCTTGCCATGACTTAGACTGACCTGGTGAATCCAGGTGAAAGCTACGATCCCTTATAGATCTCATTTGTTAAATCCACTTCAATCAGTGTAGATGAAGGGGAGGAGACAGGCTAAATAAGTATTTTTAAGCATTGAGACAATTGAGACATGGATTGTGTATGTGTGCCTTTCAGAAGGTGAGTGGGCAAGACAAAAGATTTATGTGCCTTTGAATGGGGTATGGTAGTAGGTGCCAGGTGCACCGGTTTGTGTCAAAAACTGCAATTATTTTTAACTAGGCAAGTCAGTTAAGAACCAATTCTTACTTTCAATGACGGCCTAGGAACAGTGGGTTAACTTCCTTGTTCAGGAACAGAACGACAGATTTTTACCTTGACAGCTTAGGGATTCGATCTTGCAACCTTTCAGTTACTAGTCCACCGCTCTAACCACTACCTGCCACTAGGCTACTAGGCTACCTGTCGCCTCCAATGCTGCTGGGTTTTTCACACTCAACAGTTTCCCTTGTGTATCAAGAATGGTCCACCACCCAAAGGACATCCAGCCAACTTTACATAACTGTGGGAAGCACTGGAGTCAACATGGGCCAGCATCCCTGTGGAACGCTTTCGACACCTTGTAGAGTCCATGCCCCGACGAATTGAGGCTGTTCGGTGGGCAAAAGAGGGGGGGTGCAACTCAATATTGGAAAGGTGTCCTTAATGTTTTGTACGCTCAGTGTACACTGCTATGCCCATTAATACCCTACAACCCTTCTGAACAACTAGAGCTGAAACAATGACTCCCATAGAAACCTTTAGAAATCAATATGCTGTCTGCTGGAGCTGTGACCTATTTGCCCCTCCCTCCCTCTAACTCAGCCCAGTTATGTCACTGCAACAGCACACAGATTATTCCACTGCATGTGTGCCTTAAAGCTGTGAAATTAGCGCCTCCAAATATTCCACAGCTTGTAAATACAACAAACACTGACAAAGGCAAAAAACTAGGTCTATTTCGAAAAAGTCTACACTGACTAGCAGCCTAATACAAATCACTGCTTCACAGTTTTTCACCTATAACACACTGTGACCATGCTACAAGGTTACCGGCCATATGGAATATGGAAAACAATGGAACTGCAAAGTAATTAATTTGCAAAAAATACCAACATAATCTTCATACTTACTATAAAGTCTGCCTGAATGGCTGTAAGTTGTGTACAGTTACTTAATGGGCTTATCTATGACAGTAACCATGTTCATGAACCCCACTGTTGTTCTGCTGCTCTCAGCCTCCTGAAGGACATACAACCTTCCAGCCACTCCAGTCTGTTGAGACAGTTCCCTTAGATAATAGATTTCTCTGTGGCATTACATTAGCTAGTGTGGGGTTCTTTCGTCCCTGATTCACTGGCAGGAAGTGAAGCAGCTGTGTGCTATATAGCATCCTGTGTGAGACACAGGGCGACCTAGAGTTCTGAATTAACCGTCTATAACTTGGGTGGAATTCTACAGGGTCAATGATCTTCGTATGAAAAGGAAAGCAGGAAATAGCGAGTACACATGAGGCACACACACACACACACACACAAAAACCACACACACACACACACACACACACACACACACACACACACACACACAGTAATTGCCATACACTTGTTAAATGCACAGGATAACCAACAATTGACAGAATATATATGTCCAAAATGTTGCTTTTATTCACTCAAAACAAAGCGCTGTCTGGAGAACTGAAAGGCTTCATGCTGTCTGTTTGTGAGAGTGGCATGGTCTGAAAATCACAGTGAGGCTCCATTAGGGATGTTACATCTGCCCTGCAGCTATGGCATGCTTCTTTTGTGCCCCCTCCAACCATGACCCTGATCTATTCAAAATAAGCAAAGCAAACAAGATAACCCAAAAAACAACTCATTGCTGCAGGGGTTTATGAATGCCTGCAAACTGGAGCTCCTAATGGTTTCTGTGTGCTTGGGAGCGAGGCATGAAAATCAATTTCATCTGACAAGGCATTGTCTGACTGGCCATGGGTACTATATTGGCTAAACACATTGGCTAGCAAAAGATCATTAGGAAATACTGGATGACAACTTGGTAAATTGGATGACTGAACCTCTTAAAAATATACACAAATGCAGAGTTTGAACTTGAGTACAGAAACTTCAGTTGAACTTGATAAATTCTTGATGGAAGCCTGGATGAAGTCTGTGCAGGGTCAACAACCATTGCAATTAGGATGAATCATTTCAGGAAAATCACAGAGCAATGTTTGCAAAGAGTGGACTGGACTATTACTTCAGTTGGTTATCATTACACACAATAAACTAAAGAGTGTACATGCATTTAACCTGCCAACTCTACAAAAAAAAGATGTACGTCTTCTTGAAAAGTCTGTTGAATAAGTGTGATTTAAATGATTCTACCTTTGGAGGACAGTGAAGCAGGGGCACTCTCTCTTAAGAGATGAGATCAAAGACACTGTCCAAGTCATAAACAGATGGACGTGTATTTAATGTTCCCGCTTGAACAATTTGTTAACAATTTGTGGATGTATAACATTTGCTTGGGGATTTTAGACCCAAATATTTATGTGTATTGTTTTTTGGAATGCTTTCAACACTTCCTAAGGACACACTGACTTTTTGAACCTCAAAGGACATGAAACATATGGCAATCAACAGTTGCATGCAGTACGGTCCATGGTTGTCCTAACAAAAGTAAGGTAATTTAATTGGTTTAATAGTATCTACTTATGGTATTTTCATTACATTAATGTTTTCATTTTATGCTGGTGGATACTAACTGTACAATAGGGTTGTGTAAGTAGAGAATCCAAGCCTACAGAATGACAAATGACTCATAAAATGTGACCAATTTAAGACATATTTTCACTCCTGGATTACATTGTGAGCTCCAGCAGACCCATTTGTCTTTCTGACATCAGTAAAACAAACAGTGCTTATAACAATCAATAGCATAACTAGGCCAAAGTATTTGCTGTTCAATCTATTTCATGCAAAACATAAAGGTCAATAGTATAACGTTTTGCTCATTTATGATAGCTAAATTAACCATAGCTCCATTGATCCATGGGACAAATTCAGTCAGAACACAGCTAAATTATATTCTTGAATTAACTTAAACTTCATTTGTCCCTTGATTGTAGTCATGTACCATATTTTTCCACACAGCCATAAATTAATGCGTATATATAATGTATTTGGACCATATTGCTCAGATACATGACAGCTACATTAACTGGCTCAATACACACTATTTGCTATGGGGCAACAGAGTATGTAGAGAGGTAAAATAACATATTTATATTACCAAGGCAGCACTATCAAAACCACATTTGGGTTACAGTACATTAAAGGTAATGTTTGAAATTGGGGTTGGTAAGTGGTAGAATGTTGTAGTAGCAGTGGTAGGATTTTGTTCTAATAGAAGTGGTAGGATGTTGTAGTAGAAGTGGTAGGATGTTGTAGTAGCAGTGGTAGGATGTTGTTGTAATAGAAGTGGTAGGATGTTGTAGTAGCAGTGGTAGGATGTTGTTGTAATAGAAGTGGTAGGATGTGTAGTCGACGTCGGTAGTTATAGTAAAAGTGTATGATGTTATATAGAGTTGTTAGGAGTGTGTATAGTAGAAGTGTAGATGTTATAGTAGAAGTGGTAGGATGTTGTTGTAATAGAAGTGGTAGAATGTTGTAGTAGAAGTGGTAGGATGTTATAGTAGAAGTGGTAGGATGTTGTTGTAATAGAAGTAGTAGGATGTTGTAGTAGAAGTGGTAGGATGTTATAGTAGAGGTGTTAGGATGTTGTAGTAGAAGTGGTAGGATGTTATAGTAGAAATGGTAGAATGTTGTTGTAATAGAAGTGGTAGGATGTTGTAGTAGAAGTGATAGCATGTTATAGTAGAAGTGGTATGATGTTGTAGTAGATGTGCCAGAGCTACTGCCAAAAAAGTACACAAAAGCACCAGAGATTCTCTTTAACACATCATCATCATACACCATGCTACCTACCTAAAGCTTTCTTCTCCTCTTGTTTTTAACATCTCATCTGCAGACGAAGCTAAACACAGCAGCCTATTGATCTGGAGAGCTCTTGGAATCTCTGTTCCCCATCAAAGCAGCAAACAGGCCAGTAGTAATGGGCCCAGAGGGACGGCTCCATTAGTGTCCTACAAAACGTTCAAGGACCACAGAGGAGGAAGGACACAACATGATGCAATTACTGCAAGGCTAAATGCTTTAGTTTTTTATTGTTGTTGCTAAGACTAGTAATGAGTAAAACATTTAGAGTCCTTATTCTATTGGTTGTAAGAAATTGTTTTCTTTACCTCGAATGAACACTCTAAATGAAGGATGATGGAAGAGTTACCTGCAGCTGTAGTGTCTCAGTTTGAAGGTCAGTCACATATTAAGAGGAAAGGTCGTCCATAAAACCTGACAAAATCCTACTAGGGCCTATACCATTTGTAAATATGAATAAAAGTTACGGACAAAGCTTTTTCAGGGAGAGTGAATGGCACCAGCATTAACAGATTTCTTCACTAGGTAAATTATGCTTCTGCTTTGAATTTCAAGATTACATTCTAGTACTGAACTTGTGGGTAGACCTGACAGTCCCAATTGGCTCGTTTAAAACATACTACACTGTGCTTTTAATGTTATCAATAATTCAGTGTGTGCCAGATGGATACAATTTCAGTTTTAAAAGATGCATGAAAGCATTAGTAGCTTCCTAAACTGTTAATGAAATGTGCAGTCAAAGTCAGTGTTTAAAAGCTACATTAAAGATAGCCTATGACTGAGTCAGCCTTATAGAATGGCCTGGATAAATGTTTTCAGAACAAAAACTGCATCTGCCATCAGCACTTTGAAGCCCAAATCAGAGCAACTCAGAGTCCATAATAACTTTGGATATCAGAATAATTATGATTTGAACTCCAACCTAAGTGTATGTAAACTTCCGACTTCAACTTTATACTGTTTACAGGAAACTCACTCTACATCCTTAGATGAAGATGCGTGGAAAAGGGAATGGGGCGGTGAAATAATTTTCTGTCATGGACAAAGGAACTTAAAAGGTGTGATGATATTAATTAACAAAAATTTCGATCTGAATGTGCAAATAGTCAGGAATGATTCACCAGGAAGGTGGATCATTTTGATTATGAAAGTGGACAAAAAAGAGATTTGGGTCATTAATCTATATGGTCCAAATCAGGATGATCCATACTTCTTTGAAAACATTTATATCAATTAATTGAACTTACAGGCAACAAATGATCAAATCATTATGGTCGGAGTGTTAAGTGCCTCAATGGACCATAAATGTAATCACTCTACAAACTATCATCACCATACCCTTAAGGAAATCACAAATATTATGGACACATTAGAAATAGTGGATATTTGGAGACAAAAAAACTCGGCCTAGTGAGATATACATGGAGGAAACTTAATCAAGCTAGTTGTCTTGACTACTTTCTTGTCTCTTTCTCTCTTGCATCAAAGGTTTAAAAAGTTTTAATAGGAGACAGAATGCGATCGGATCATCATCTAATTGGCATTCACATAACTTATAGTTTTTCCATGTGGACAGGGATATTGGACATTTAATCAAAGTTTACTGGAGGACAACTTAATTTATAACTGAATTTTTACAGTATAATATAGGTTCAGCAAATCCCCTTATTGTTTGGGATACCTTTAAATGTACCTTCAGAGGTCATTCAATTCAATATTCATCAATAATAAAAAAATACGTTTCTAGCTAAAAGACAAGACTAACAAGGGAAATCCATGAACTAATAGTACAGGTAGATAGCAAAAAAAACGATACTACAGAGATACAAAATAAGTTAGAGGAGAAAAAAAAGAACTTGAGGAAGGAACTTATTCAAGAACGATCTAATGTCATCGATTACAAAAAAAAGAAAACTGGATGGAATATGGAGAAAAATGCACAAAATTCTTCCTGAATCTCCAAAACAGGAACGCTAACAAAAAGAATTTGCAGAAACTCGTTACTGAAGACGTCATCTATGATTCTCCGAATTATATTTTAAAAMAGGAAGCTAATTATTTTAGGCAGAAGTTCTCTTTTCCGTCTCATCCTCTCCCACTGAATGAAGATTACGGTAAGGAATTTCCATATAATATAAAAAATTGAAAATTAACAAATGTACAGAAAGATCAGTGAGAAGGCCAAATTACAGAGGATGAACCTTTTGAGTCTATTAAATCCTTTCAGTCTGGAAAAACCCAAGGGCTTGATGGTATACCGGTAGAGTTATATCAAGCCTTTTTTGATACACTAAAAGCTCCATTGTTAGATTGTTTTAACTACTCCTATAGAAATGGTAGTCTGTCAGGTACACAGCAGGAATATCTGATTTCTCTATTATTAAAACAAAATGCAGATGGTAAATATAAAGACCCAGTCTGTCTAAAAAACTGGAGGCCCCTTACACTTCAATGTTGTGATGCAAAAATACTAGCGAAATGCATAGCACTCAGAATTAAAAGGGTTTAACCAGGTGTTGTTCATCCTGATCAGACAGGTTTTTAACATTGACGATACATTGGAAATAATATACGACAACTACTAGAAATAATAGAACATCATGAAACATCTACGAAGCCAGGCCTGGTATTTATAGCAAATTTTGAAAAGGAATTTGATAAAGTAAGACTGGATTTTATTTATAAATGCTTGGATTTTTTTAATTTTAGGTAATTCTCTTATAAAATGGGTAGAAAATATGTATAGCAACCCCAGGTGTAATATAGTAAATAATGGCTACTTTTCAGAGAGTTTTGAATTGTCCAGAGGAGTTAACAACGACCACTCTCAGAATTTTCACCTCCTGTTTGGATTTTTTCTCAGGTTTTTGCCTGCCATATGAGTTCTGTTATACTCACAGACATCATTCAAACAGTTTTATAAACTTGTTTTCTATCCAATAGTAATAATAATATGCATATATTAGCATCTGGGACAGAGTATGAGGCAGTTCACTATGGGCACGAAATTCATCCAAAAGTGAAAATGCTGCCCCCTATACCAAAGAAGTTAAACAAGGGTGTCCGCTGTCACCATATCTATTCGTTATGGCCATCAAAATGCTAGCTATTAAAAATCAGATCCAATAACAACATCAGAGGATTAGAAATCCAAGGCTTAAAAACAAAGGTGTCCATGTATGTCGATGACTCAAGTGTTATATTAAGTCCACAAGCTAGATTCCTGCAATGTCTCATTGAAGATCTAGACAACTTTTCTGTACTCTCTGGACTAAAACCTAATTATGATGTGAGTGAAGTGTACAACATTACGTATTGGATCTTTAAAAAAATACAACTTTTACATTACCCTGCAGTTTACCTATAAAATGTGCTGATGGTGAAGTAGACATACTTGGTATTCATATCACAAAGCTCTCCACAATGAATTTCAATAGAAAACTTGTAAAAATAGACAAGATCCTGCAACCATGGAGAGGTAAATACCTGTTTATTTATGGAAAAATTGCCCTGATTTAACTCCTTAGTCATATTTCAGTTTACTCACTTACTTATGGAGCTGCCTACTTCTGATAATTCATTTTTCAAATCATATGAGCAAAAAATATTTCGCTTTATCTGGGACGCTAAACCAGACAAAATAAATATATAAAAAATATATAAAAGCACTAAACCTCTCTTTAAAAGCTTCACTTATTCAAAAGTGAACCCTAAATGGTTCTCAAGTAGATTACTAAGAAAAGCTCATCCATTGTTTAAAAATTGCCCTTTTGCCTTTGTGCAGATTGCCATGTCTCATTTTCGATAAATTGAAAATTATACTTTTTTCAAACAAGCATTGCAGAGCTAGCTACAATTTCAATGTCATCCCCCTGAAAAGATACAACAAATATTATGGCTGAACTCAAATGTGCTGGTTGATAAAATACCTGTATTTATGGGAAATATGTTTGAAAATTGTATTTTGTTCTTAAATTATATTGTAAATTGGAATGGTAGAGTTATGTCCTTCATGGAGTTATCAGAAATGTACGGGAAGGTCTGCTCAATCCAAGAGTACAACCAATTGATTACAGCATTACCCCAAAAATGGAGGACGCAGGTGGTAGCGGGAGGAGGTAGGGAACTGGTCTGTCTGCCAACTGGCGGAGGAATAAAAATAGCATAAATAGGAAAGTATACCAGTTTCATTTGAGGACCAGGATGTTGACAACTGTGCCATACGGATTGCAAAATAGTTTGGAAGAGATTTTTTATGTACCGATTCCATGGTATGAGTTGATATATAAAAACACGCAATAATCAAGACTTGCTTTCAAGACCTGCTTTTAGGCTAAAATTATTATATAGAATGCTTGCCACCAACAAAATGTTGAATATGTGGGGCATAAAATCATTGAAGCTCTGCAGATTTTGTTGTGAGGATACAGAATCAATAGACCATTTATTTTGGTATTGCCCTCTGGTAACCTGTTTCTGGTCTCAGGAATGGCTGAAAATGCATAGCATTGATCTTAAATGGACCCTAGAAATAGTACTGTTAGAAGACCTGGAGAGACCGGGTAAGTCAATTACTAATATACTAATACTCTTAGTAAAAGTATTTATCTTCAACTCGCAGTCTGTGGATTCTATTCGATTAGATAGATTGAAATTGTACGTTAAACATCACATCATAGTTGAAAGATATGTGTTGCGTAGAAACCCGAAGTGGGTGGCCAGCAGAGATAGATGGGATGGGCTGAGGGAAGCTGAGGATTGGGATGTGGAATTGGAGACAAGTGGGAGTGGAGTTGCTGTGCGGGAGGTAGAATGATGGTCAAAGATACTTTTTAAAGTGAAAATAAAACATAATAAAAAGTATGTTTGAATGACAACTAATGCCAGTTTGCCTGAGGCTGATGCCATGCAGGTGTTTGTACACATGCATATACTGTCACGCCCTGACCGTAAAGAGATATTTATGTCTCTATTTTGGTTTGGTCAGGGTGTGATTTGGGTGGGCATTCTATGTTATTTTTTCTATGTTTTGTATTTTATGTTTTGTATTTCTTTGTTTTGGCCGGATATGGTTCTCAATCAGGGACAGCTGTCTATCGTTGTCTCTGATTGGGAACCATACTTAGGTAGCATTTTCCCACATGGTTTTTGTGGGTAGTTCATTTCTGTTTAGTGTTTTCACCTTACAGGACTGTTTCGGTTATTCTCTTGTTTATTTTTGTGATAGTGTTCAGTTTTAATAAAACAAGCATGAACACTTACCACGCTGCGCTTTGGTCCGATGATTCCTCTTCTTCAGACGATGAATACCGTTACATATACACACACTCTCATTCAAATAAACGCATACAAGAACACATACATACATTGTAATAGTGCCAGACATGCACACAAACAAATACAGTTGGCATTGCTGTTATGATTTTAGTTGTCCTTGATGTCCTTTGTTTAACATTTATTTATTTATTATAATTTTTTTGCATTGTTGTTTGCTGTTTTCTTCTGTCTTTTTCTCTTTTCTCTTTAGTTCATTCTCTTGGTTGTTGGTGCATCGGGGAGTTCTTGGGGGTGGGGGATTTAATTAATTGTATTTTTTAATTTGTTATTTGTTCTGTCTTTGGGGGGGGGGACTGTGGCGGGGGGTCTCGAATGGTTGAGGGACAGCTATTGGGGAACTGTGGGGGATCTAGGAGGGTTCGGGTTCACGTTTTTTGGCCTGGTGGAGATCTGTCAACGTGCCCTTGAGCAGGACATTGACCCTGGATGCTTCTGTTGTGTCGCTTCTGAATGGGAGTCTGTTGGATGACTGGTATGATGCAGTTGTTGAGCGGCTTCACTGCAAGTATATTGTACGTTTCTGATATTACATTTAAAATAGTAAAAATTTTAAAAAACATTCACACAGTTGTACGCCAGGTTGGAGAAGACATTCTGATCTACAAACTGAACCCGAAAGGAAAAGGACGGTCCAGGTGAAGTCTTGCATTGCAAACTATTCTTACGTGTAGGCAATAAATAGGCCCTAGAGGCGAAAATAACAATTTAGCATTAATACTGGAGTGACAGATGTGCAGATGATGATGTGCAAGTAGAGATACTGGGGTGCAAAGAAGCAGAGGGTAAGTAATAATATGGGGATGAGGTGTTGGGTGTGCTATTTGCAGACTGGCTGTGTACAGGTCAGTGCTCTGTCCAGAGCCTACAGCGGGAGTTCTCGGTCCGGAGCCTCCGGCGACGATTCACGGTCCGTTTCCTCCGGCGACGATTCACGGCCCGGAGTCCCCGACGCGAACTACGGTCCGGAGTCCCCGTCGACGATCTACGGTCAGGTTCCTCGGCGACGACCCATGGTCGGGCTTCCAGCGACGATCCCCGCACCAGAGCCGCCATGGAGGAAGACGTATCTGCGAGCGGAGTGGGTACTTCGCCCCGCACGGAGCCGCCCCCGACGGTAGATGCCCACCCGGACCCTCCCCTATTGAGTCAGGTTTTGCGGTCGGAGTCCGCACCTTTGGGGGGGGGGGGGGGGTACTGTCACGCCCTGACAATAGAGAGCTTTTTTATTCTCTATGTTGGTTTGGTCGTGGTGTGACTAGGGTGGGTCATCTAGGTGTTTGTGTGTCTATGTTGGCCTGTTATGGTTCCCAAGCAGAGGCAGCTGTTTATCGTTGTCTCTGATTGGGGATCATATTTAGGCAGCCATTTCCCCTTTGTGTTTTGTGGGATCTTGTCTATGGATAGTTGCATGTCAGCACTATTATTAGCTTCGCGTTTCGTTTGGTATTTTGTTGTTTTTGTTTGGTGTTCATTTAATAAAGGAAAATGTACGCCTACGACGCTGCACCTTGGTCCATTCCTTTCGACAAGCGTGACACCATTAGCCATTTTACTAGCTTGCTAGAAGGCTGCTCACTTCCGCGAGGTGACTTCGTGATCAGAGCGTGCCCGAGAGAGACCCCGCTCACAGCTCCTGTGTGTGTGGTTGAATGGGAGCAATGGAAAACTTTAATAATAATGTAATGTAATCTAAAGCACGAAATACAAATTAATACAAGTTTATACATGTTTACATGAAGATATTTTGTGCATTTGTGAAACATTCTATATGTAAATGGTTGATTTTATATGAAAAACACTCATTTACAAGTGACTTGAAGCCAAAGCTACATCTCTGTGTGATTTATTTCTATATTTCCCCTTTTCAGGGGTATAACATATTCACGACAAAAAGTGAATTGCTTTGCCACATGTTTTGCAACATTACTTTGTGCCTTGTTGCAAACAGGATGCATGTTTTGGAATATATGTATTCTGTACAGGCTTCCTTCTTTTCACTCTGTCAATTAGATTAGTATTTTGGAGTAACTACAATGTTGTTGATTCATCCTCAGTTTTATGCTATCACAACCATTAAACTCTAACTGTTTTAAAGTCACCATTGGCCTCATGGTGAAATCCCGGAGCGGTTTCCTTCCTCTCCGGCAAATGAGTTAGGAAGGGCGCCTGTATCTTTGTAGTGACTGGGTGTATTGCTACACCATCCAAAATGTAATTAATAACTTCACGATGCTCAAAGGGATATTCAATGTCTGCTTTTTTCTTTTTGCCCATCTACTGTACCGATAGGTGCCCTTCTTTGCGAGGCATTGGAAAACCTCATTGATATTTGTGATTGAATCTGTGTTTGAAATTCCCTTTCTCGACTAAGGGGCCTTACAGTTAATTGAGGTAGTCATTCAAAAATCATGTTTAAACACTTATTGCACACAGAGTGAGTCCATGCTACTTATTATGTGACTTGTTAAAGCAAATTTGTACTCCTGAACTTATTTAGGCTTGCCATAACAAAGGGGTTGAATATTTATTGACTAAAGACATTTCAGATTTTCTATTCATTTGTAAAACTGTAAAAAGAAAAAACATAAATCTACATTATGGGTATTTTTTATTTTTTTATTTTTTTTTATTTAACCTTTATTTAACCAGGTAGGCAAATTGAGAACACGTTCTCATTTACAATTGCGACCTGGCCAAGATAAAGCAAAGCAGTTCGACACATACAACAACACATAGTTACACATGGAGTAAAACAAACATATAGTCAATAATACAGTGAAAAAAAATAAGTCTATATACAATGTGAGCAAGTGAGGTGAGATAAGGGAGGTGAAGGCAAACAAATATATGTATAA
This sequence comes from Salvelinus sp. IW2-2015, assembly GCF_002910315.2. NCBI lineage: Eukaryota > Metazoa > Chordata > Actinopteri > Salmoniformes > Salmonidae > Salvelinus > Salvelinus sp. IW2-2015. The sequence continues at coordinate 50,086,385 of NC_036860.1, read as the reverse complement.
ATAAATAAAAATATAAAAGGCCATGGAGGTGGAAGTGAATACAACACAGCAAGTAAAATAAAACTAAAAAAACCACTGGAATGGTTGGTTTGCAGCGGAAGAAAGTGCAAAGTGAGACAGAAAATAATGGGGTGCAAAGGAGCAAAATAAATTAATAAAATAAATACAGTAGGTAAAGAGGTAGTTGTTTGGGCTAAATTGTAGATGGGTTAAGTACAGGTGCAGTAATCTATCTGATAATGGGCCTCTGTACGCCTATGTAGATATTCCATAAAAAATCTGCAGTTTCCAGCTACAATAGTCATTTACAACATTAACAATGTCTACACTGTATTTTCTGATCATTTTGATGTTATTTTAATGGACAAAAAAAAAAAGCTTTTCTTTCAAAAACAAGGACATTTCTAAGTGACCCCAAACTTTGAACGGTTGTGTAAGTATATACTGTATATATATATATATATATATATAAATATTTTTTTTTTTTATTTTTTATTTTATTTAACCTTTTTTAACCAGGTAGGCAAATTGAGAACACGTTCTCATTTACAATTGCGACCTGGCCAAGATAAAGCAAAGCAGTTCGACACATACAACAACACATAGTTACACATGGAGTAAAACAAACATATAGTCAATAATACAGTGAAAAAAAATAAGTCTTATATACAATGTGAGCAAGTGAGGTGACATAAGGGAGGTGAAGGCAAACAATATAATGTAATAATAAATAAAATAAATAAATAAAAATATAAAAGGCCATGGAGGTGAAGTGAATACAACACAGCAAGTTAAAAAAAACTAAAAAAAAAAACCTGGAAATGGTTGGTTTGCAGCGGAAGAAAGTGCAAAGTAGAGACAGAAAATAATGGGGTGCAAAGGAGCAAAAAAATTAATAAAATAAATACAGTAGGTAAAGAGGTAGTTGTTTGGGCTAAATTGTAGATGGGTTATGTACAGGTGCAGTAATCTATGAGCTGCTCTGACAGCTGGTGCTTAAAGCTAGTGAGGGAGATAGGTGTTTCCAAATTTCAGAGATTTTTGTAGTTCGTTCCAGTCATTGCAGCAGAGAGAACTGGAAGGAGAGGCGTCCAAAGGAAGAATTGGTTTTGGGGGTGACTAGAGAGATATACCTGCTGGAGCGCGTGCTACAGATAGGTGCTGCTATGGTGACCAGCGAGCAGAGATAAGGGGGGACTTTACCTAGCAGGGTCTTGGTAGATGACCTGGAACCAGTGGGTTTGGCGACGAGTATGAAGCGAGGGCCAGCCAACGAGAGTGTACAGGTCGCAGTGGTGGGTAGTATATGGGGCTTTGTGTGACAAAACGGATGGCACTGTGATAGACTGCATCCAATTTATTGAGTAGGGTTTTGGAGGCTATTTTGTAAATGACATCACCGGAAAGTCGAGGATTGGTAGGATGGTCAGTTTTACAAGGGTATGTTTGGCAGCATGAGTAAAGGATGCTTTGTTTGCGGAATAGGAAGCCAATTCTAGATTTGACTTTGGATTGGAGATGTTTGATGTGAGTCTGGAAGGAGAGTTTACAGTCTAACCAGACACCTAGGTATTTGTTAGTTGTCCACAATATTCTAAGTCAGAACCGTCCAAAGTAGTGATGTTGGACAGGCGGGCAGGGGCAGGCAGCGATCGGTTGAGAGCATGCATTTGGTTTTACTTGTATTTAAGAGCAGTTGGAGGCCACGGAAGGAGAGTTGTATGGCATTGAAGCTCGCCTGGAGAGTTGTTAACACAGTGTCAAAAGAAGGGCCAGAAGTATACAGAATAGTGTCGTCTGCGTAGAGGTGGATCAGAGAATCACCAGCAGCAAGAGCGACATCATTGATGTATACAGAGAAGAGAGTCGGTCCAAGAATTGAACCCTGTGGCACCCCATAGAGACTGCCAGAGGCCCGACAACAGACCCTCCGATTTGACACACTGAACTCGATCAGAGAAGTAGTTGGTGAACCAGGCGAGGCAATCATTAGAGAAACCAAGGCTGTCGAGTCTGCCAATGAGGATGTGGTGATTGACAGAGTCAAAAGCCTTGGCCAGGTCAATGAAAACGGCTGCACAGTATTGTTTCCTATCGATGGCGGTTACGATGTCGTTTATGACCTTGAGCGTGGCTGAGGTGCACCCATGACCAGCTCTGAAACCAGATTGCATAGCGAGAAAGGTGTGGTGGGATTCGAAATGGTCGGTAATCTGTTTGTTGACTTGGCTTTCGAAGACCTTAGAAAGGCAGGGTAGGATAGATATAGGTCTGTAGCAGTTAGGGTCAAGGGTGCCCCCCCCTTTGAAGAGGGGGATAACCGCAGCTGCTTTCCAATCTTTGGGGATCTCGGACGACACGAAAGAGAGGTTTGAAGAGGCTAGTAAATAGGGGTGGCAACAATTTCAGCAGATAGTTTTAGAAAGAAAGGGTCCAGATTATCTAGCCCGGCTGATTTGTAAGGGTCCAGATTTTGCAGCTCATTTAGGACATCAGCTGACTGTATTTGGAGAAAGAGAAATGGGGGAAGCTTGGGCGAGTAGCAGAGGGGAGGGCAGTGCTGTTGTCCCGGGGTAGGGGCAACCAGATGGAAAGCATGGCAGCCGTGGAAAAATGCTTATTGAAATTCTCAATTATAGTGGATTTGTCGGTGGTGACAGTGTTTCCTATCTTCAGAGCGGTTGGAAGCTGGGAGGAGGTGTTCTTATTCTCCATGGACTTTACGGTGTCCCAGAACTTTTTTGAATTTGTGTTGCAGGAAGCAAATTTCTGCTTGAAAAAGCTAGCCTTGGCTGTTCTAACTGCCTGTGTATATTGGTTTCTGGCTTCCCTGAAAAGTTGCATATCACGGGGGCTGTTCGATGCTAATGCAGAACGCCATAGGATGTTTTCTGTTGGTTAAGGGCAGTCAGGTCAGGAGAGAACCAAGGGCTATCTGTTCCTGGTTCTAATTTTCTTGAATGGGGCATGCTTATTCAAGATGGTGAGGAAGGCATTTTTAAAAAATGACCAGGCATCCTCTACTGACGGGATGAGATCGATATCCTTCCAGGATACCCCGCAGGTCGATTAGAAAGGCCTGCTCGCTGAAGTGTTTCAGGGAGCGTTTGACAGTGATGAGTGGAGGTCGTTTGACCGCTGACCAATTACGGATACAGGCATGAGGCAGTGATCGCTGAGATCTTGGTTGAAAACAGCAGAGGTGTATTTGGAGGGCAAGTTTGTTAGGATGATATCTATGAGGGTACCCGAGTTTACGGAATTGGGGTGGTACCTGGTAGGTTCATTGATAATTTGTGTGAGATTGAGGGCATCAAGCTTAGATTGTAGGGTGGCTGGGGTTTTGAGCATGTTCAAATTTAGGTCGCCTAGCAGCACGAACTCTGAAGATAGATGGGGGGCAATCAGTTCACATATAGTGTCCAGAGCACAGCTGGGGGCAGAGGGTGGTCTATAGCAGGCGGCAACGGTGAGAGACTTGTTTTTAGAGAGGTGGATTTTTAAAAGTAGAAGTTCAAATTGTTTGGGAACAGACCTGGATAGTAGACAGAACTCTGCAGGCAGTCTTTGCAGTAGATTGCAACACCGCCCCTTTGGCCGTTCTATCTTGTCTGAAAATCTTGTAATTGGGGATGAAAATATCTGAGTTTTTTGGTGGTCTTTCTAAGCCAGGATTCAGACACGGCTAAAACATCCGGGTTGGCAGAGTGTGCTAAAGCAGTGAACAAAACAAACTTAGGGAGGAGGCTTCTAATGTTAACATGCATGAGCCAAGGCTATTACGGTTACAGAAGTCATCAAAAGAGAGCGCCTGGGGAATAGGAGTGGAGCCAGGTACTGCAGGGCCTGGATTCACCTCTACATCACCAGAGGAACAGAGGAGGAGTAGGATAAGGGTACGGCTAAAAAGCTATGAGATATTGGTCGCCTAGAGCTACTGGAGCAGAGAGTAAGAGGAGGTTTCTGGGGCGATAAAATAGTTTAAAGGAATAATGTACAGACAAAGGTATGGTAGGATGTGAATACAGTGGAGGTAGACCTAGGTATTGAGTGATGATGAGAGAGATATTGTTCTCTAGAAACATCATTGAAACCAGGTGATGTCATCGCATATGTGGGTGGTGGAACTGGAGAGGTTGGATATGGTATAGTGAACAGGGCTAGAATCTCTACAGTGAAATAAGCCAATAAACATTAACCAGAACAGCAATGGACAAGGCATATTTACATTAAGGAGAGGCATGCTTAATCGGGGTGATCAATAAGGGTCCAGTGAGTAGAGGTTGGTTGGGGTCGTGGCGATCCAGACAGCTGGCGCGGGTATGTGGCTGTCGGTAGCAGCATGGGATGGAGGTCTGTTTTTGTAGATACCGTCGTGCGTTTCCGTCGGTAAATTGTGGGGTTCCGATGGTAGTGGGGTTTCCGTGTGGAAGAGGGGATGCAATCGCAAATGTGGCAGAAAGGATATATAGTGACCGCAAGGAGAAAAAAATAAATACAAATAAAAATAAAGAATAATAAAAAAATAATAGTTGTCCGGTATGGCTTATGTCAGGTAGCAGCCGATAAGACAGTAACGATTCAGCGGGCCTCAGGTGAGCGTTCAGGTAAGCGTCGGGACGGAGGTGCCAGTTGGATAAATCCCTCGGGCCAGATACGTCGGCAGTCAGACGTGAAGGCCCGGTGGGTTCCGTATCTGCAGGCAGCAACAAAAGAAACGTGTCCGGATGGTGATGGAACTCCTCAGCTGGCTAAGCTCCAGGATGATTTGAGTTTGCTCCGGGGTCGACGTAAGCCATCTCACACGGTTTGCAGTAGCTAGCTGCGAAGTCAAGGTGCAAGTGACCAAGAGCCTGCGGCTGGAATCCGGGGAAACTGAGGAGAAGAAAAAGTCCCGGAATGCTCGCGGTCGCGTCGCGTTGCACAAAAGTGCCGGTAGATTATCGAGCCTAGAGGAATAGCTGATGACCACAACACGAGGGCAGCGTGAAAACCAACGCTAGCCAGCAAACCGGCTAATTTCGGGGCAGCTACAGATTAGCTTCTGGCTAGCTATCGGAGTAGCTATTCGGTTAGCTTTTCAGGCTAAGCTTTCTGGAATTAGCCCCTGGCTGGCTTCCACGATGGATTTTCAGTTTGAGGTAAATATTACTTTTTAGTAATTGGTGAAGCGGGTTGCAGGAAAGCTTTTGCAGGAAAGCTTTTGTAGTTGAGTTCTTGGATGATAAAATAAATAAAAGATAAGTGAAGAGAGGTGTAAATATATATACAGGACACAAACAATACGGAACAGAAAAAGACGTCTGAACTGCTAAGCAACCTTGGTTTTAATCATTATATTAAAGGGTATTGGGTATTGTGTGGGTATTGTGTGTAGGCCAGTGACAAAACACTTCAATTTAATACATGTTTAATTCAGGCTGTAATACAATAAAATGTGGAAAAGTCAAGGGGTGTGAATACTTTTTGAATGCACTGTATGTTATACTGTATACTTTACAGCCACATCTAATGCATAGCTATGGTCAACTGAATGTGGCTAATTGAAGGATGTTCTAAATCAACCTAGGCCTATATGGTATTGCATGCCATGGTAACAGCCACACATTTTTATGTTGGATCTAGGGTGCCATGGTTAGCATATCTGATGTGATATTTTGGGTTAGCATACGAGCAGTGCAGTGCATCACAGACCAGCTCTGAGACATACCTCCAGGTGCTTATACATTGATGCTTTACCACAGGGACAGCTTAACACATAATGACTGACACTGACACAATGCCAAAAACCCTAAGACAAAAACTAGCACATCTGGAGCATTTGCAATATACAAACACTGCTTGAAACCAATATGATGAGAAGACATGGAAACATGCACAACTCTCAATGGGCTCCGACACATTCTGAAACTATGCCTCCCTTAATTTAAAAGTACTACATTTTTTACAAAGTAATTTTTTATGCACAATTGCCATGAATTTTACATGGAGGAGAATTTCAGGAACTGTCTCTGAGGAGCCAGGGATGCTCTGTGACACTTTCCAATGGAGGTGAAGGTTAGACCTGTACAGTGTGATAAAAAATACCTAAGTGTTCACATCACCCTTGTCTCAACGTCCTGGAAATTTAAATTTTGAACGTGCAGTTATGATTTTGTCAGAGTGGCTTTGCCTTCCTTTGGGGCTATGGCACTTTAAAACTGTCAGTGATGGCTCTCAATTCTCATTTGATGCGGTTAAACTTAATGGTCATCACAGATCAACTAAATCTGATAATGACTTAATTGAGAGCACCTGTACTGGAAAACTATTAAGGCAGTATTGCAGCTTTAGGTGGTCCTGAGAAAAATAACATATTCTATGGCAATTTAACTGTTCAGTGTACTGTTTGTATGAATATTTGAATGGACATATTAATATAGTTGAATGTACATTATTCTCACAGAGGACAGTATAAGCCCAATGCTCACACATGTCAAAGGTATTCCCTAATGTTCTTAACTCCCAGGCTAATCCTGTTATAGAGACGGGCTGAAATGGAGAAAAAGCATTGAGTAAATGAAATCCCTTCTCTTAATGAGAAAGAGCATGCTTTCATAAGCTTTTTATCAATTAGCTGGCACAGTAATGAATATGTAAATGAGTATGCAGTAGTCTTTTTGTATCCTCCTAAATTTAAAAACACTGATGAAAGTATTATTAGCTTATTCATATCAATAACCAATAAATGGCTGTTTCCCAGGTCCTGCACATTTGTCACTTCATGTTAAAGGTGCCATTTGTATCGTATGTTAAAGGCGTTGACATTTTAGAGATTTATATGTAAACAGGCATGTTTTGATTACAATTCCAGTACTGTGAAGGAGGTAAAGGCTTGAGTTTGTTAAGTCCTTAAATAGAAAGACTTTGATACTTTCCACAGAAATCCCCTCCCTTGGGAAACTTTTGTTTGGGGAAGCATGTACATCACACCGACACATCTGTCTATTCCATCTCATTCCCTTAAAAATAAGCCCATCTTTTCCAGAATATCTAAAGTGAAGCCTTAGCATTCATTATTTAGAATATATACATGTGTCTGACTCCTTTAACAGGTCACAGGTTACTTGGTCCAATAAATAGTAGTGGAGAACCCAACACCTCTGTAAACTGACAACTTCAAATGTGCAATCAGGAAGATGTGACAAGAGCTTTGCATAAAACACCTTGGTAAAAAGCCATAGCAGCATGTCCCAGATCAATTTAGGGTATGAGTCTGAGTTATTCTCATAAAGAGCTAGGCTCTTTCCTGTAATATTTATGTCTACAGTAACGGGGAAGCATTCAACTTGTATTTCATAATGTTTCAAAATTGTATCTGTGTGGCATCAGGAGAGGCTGGACATAGACAATGTACAGTCTGTGGACAAAGTATTTGTATTTAAATGAGCCTATTTATGTGTCTAGTGGATATGATCAAACACTTTTCCCTTTACATATAAGAATGAACTGATTAAAAGTGAGCGGTAGTGTAACTGCAGTAACTTTCCCCTGCAGGCTGCTCTGTAGTGGTAAGCTATGTATATGTGTCAATGATAGGAGTCCCACTGATGTAAAAGGGATTATCATTACATAAAACTATAAATATCATGGAAAATGTTCTTTAAGTCTGAGAGCAACCAATGCGGCTTCACCCTCAAATATGATGAGCATTTCGAAAAGACTAAAAGCAAGTCACTGTGAGACAGCTTCACTAGCTAAGAGACAGACAACCTACTGTACAGAGATAAAAAACCTGAATGCATGGTCCTGTCTGCTCCTTTTCTTTACTCTATTAATACTGAGTACAAAAAGAAAATGGCAATACTCATTAATGAGCCCACCCACATTAACATACTAATATCCATGAAAGCTGATAAGGATTCCCCATTTCCTATTGATGGCTCTCTGTGTTAATATAATTCATTCACATGCAAATGATATTAGTCTGTTTGGCTCACCTGTGGTGTAATCACAGGGCCAAGTATTCAGACATTATTTCCCACTTATGGGCTCATAAATAAAGAGATTTATGTAAAAAGAAAAATAGATCCCATCTGGTGTGATACAGTTTATAGGGGCATATACAAATTGATCTGCAAATCCTTCAGATTAGACTTTGAATGAGTATTTTGTTGCTACCTAAAACGCTTTGTGAAAGACAGTTAATGACATAATGGAGAGGCTTGCTAGCTCGATGACATGACCACATCTACCCCTTGTGGCAGGAACCATGTACAACAGTTAAGGCAAGAACCAACAGTAACACAAATTACCGGCAATATATTACTGCACTAGAGGTGTGTGCTCATATAGTAGAGCAAATCAGGATAAAAAAGTAAGCCTGTTAATTCATTATATTCTTTTAAAGGGACTTGTATTTGGTTCAACATAATTTCCTTTAAATTATGGAAACAATGTTGTTTTAACCAGAGTGTGCCCAGTGGGAGTTGGCTTGGACAACAGCAGTGACCCCTCAAAAATCTATCCTCAGTGATTTCAAATGGAAAAGTCCTTGGACAAGCTTCAGCATATTTGATCATTGTGAAAGGGTTGGATTCTACAGCCATACAGTGCCTTCAGAAAGTATTCACACCCCTTGACATTTTCCACATGTTGTTGTGTTATAGCCTGAATTTAAAAATTATTCAATTGAGATGTTTTTGACACTGGCCTATACACAACACCCCATAATGTCAAAGTGGAATTATACATACAGTACCAGTCAAAGGTTTGGACACACCTACTCATTCAATAGTTTTTATTTGAACTAGTTTTCAACATTGTAGAATAAATATGACATCAAAAGTATGAAATAACACATGGAATCATGTAGTAACCAAAAAAGTGTTAAACCTCTTAAGGATTAGCCCCTTTTTTAAATTTTAGCCTAAAATAACATACCCAAATCTAACTGCCTGTAGCTCAGGCCCTGAAGCAAGGATATGCATAATAATGGTACCATTTGAAGGGAAACACTTTGAAGTTTATGGAAATGTGAACGGAATGTGGTAGAATATAACACAATCGATCTGGTAAAAGCTAATGCAAAGAAAAAACTAACCGTTCTTTTGTAATTTTTTTGTACCATCAGCTTTGAAATGCAAGAGAAAGTAGCTATCCTTTGCCTTGATGACATCTTTGCACACTCTTGGCATTCTCTCAACCAGCTTCATGAGGTGTCACGTCCGTCATATGAATCGAACCAAGGCGCAGCGTTGTATGCGTACATTCTATTTATTAAAGAATGAACACTGAACAAACTAACAAAAATAACAAAACGAAATGTGAAGCTATATGAATAGTACAGACAGGCAACTAAACATAGAACAAGAACCCACAAACACCAAAGGGAAATGGCTACCTAAATATGATCCCCAATCAGAGACAACGACAAACAGCTGCCTCTGATTGGGAACCATATCAGGCCACCATAAACATACCCTTACCTAGACCTACAAAACCCTACACATACAAAATGCCTAGACAATACAAAACCCCTAGACAATACAAAACCCCTAGACAATACAAAAACTAGCGTATGCACTCTAGTCACACCCTGACCTAACCAAAATATAAAGAAAACAGAGATATCTCAGGTCAGGGCGTGACATGAGGTAGTCACATGGAATGCCTTTCAATTAACAGGTGTGCTTTGTTAAAAGTGAATTTGTGGAATTTCTTTCCTTCTTAATGCTTTTGAGCCAATCAGTTGTGTTGTGACAAGGTAGGGTTGGTATACAGAAGACAGCCCTATTTGGTAAAAGACTTCTTTGGGATCGGTGTCCCTTCCATGGGATGGTTGAGCTAACATAGGCTAATGCGATTAGCATGAGGTTGTAAGTAACAAGAAAATTTCCCAGGACATAGATATATCTGATATTGGCAGAAAGCTTAAATTCTTGCTAATCTACCTGCACTGTCCAATTTACAGTAGCTAGTACAGTGAAAGAATACCACACAATTGTTTGAGGAGAGTGCACAATTTTGAACATGAAAATTATTAAGAAACAAATTAGGCACATTCGGGCAGCCTTGATACAACATTCTGAACAGAAATGCAATGGTTCCTTGGATCAGTCTAAAACTTTGCACATGCACTCCTGCCATCTAGTGGCCAAAATCTAAATTACAGCTGGGCTGGAATAATACATTACGGCCTTTCTCTTGCATTTCAACGCTGATGGTACAAAAAAAAATACAAAAGAACGGTTAGTTTTCTCTTTGCATTATTTTTTACCAGATCGATTGTGTTATATTCTACTACATTCCGTTCACATTTCCATAAACGTCAAAGTGTTTCCCTTCAAATGGTACCAATATTATGCATATCGTTGCTTCAGGGCCTGAGCTACAGGCAGTTAGATTTGGGTATGTTAATTTAGGCAAAAAATTTTTTTTAAAGGGGCTAATCCTTAAGAGGTTGGTTTAAGACATGAAGGTCAGTCAATACGGAAAATGTCAAGAACTTTTAAAGTTTCTTCAAGTGCAGTCGGTAAAACCATCAAGCGCTATGATGGAACTGGCTCTCATGAGGACCGCCACAGGAAAGGAAGACCCAGAGTTACCTCTGCTGCAGAGGATAAGTTCATTAGAGTTACCGGCTTAAGAAATTGCTGCCCAAATAAATGCTTCACAGAGTTCAAGTAACAGAAACATCTCCAAATCAACTGTTCAGAGGAGACTGCGTGAATCAGGCCTTCATGGTCGAATTTCCGCAAAGAAACCACTACTAAAGGACACCAATAATAAGAAGAGACTTGCTTGGGCCAAGAAACACAAGCAATGGACATTAGACCGGTGGAAATCTGTCCGAGTCCAAATTGAGATTTTTGGTTCCAACCACTATGTCTTTGTGAGATGCGGAGTAGGTGAACGGATGATCTCCGCATGTGTGATTCCCACCGTAAAGCATGGAGGAGGAGGTGTGATGGTGTGGGGGTGCTTTGCAGGTGACACTCAGTGATTTTATTTAAATTCAACTACACTTAACCAGCATGGCTACCACAGCATTCTGCAGTGATATGCCATCCCATCGGTTTGCGCTTAGTGGGACTATCATTTGTTTTTCAACAGAACAATGATGCAACACACCTCCAGGTTGTGTAAGGGCTATTTGACCAAGAAGGAGAGTGATGGAGTGCTGCATCAGATGACATGGCCTCCACAATCACCCGACCTCAACCCAATTGACATGGTTTGGGATGAGTCGGACCGCAGAGTGGAGGAAAAGCAGCCAACAAGTGCTCAGCATATGTGGGAATTGCTTCAAGACTATTGGAAAAGCATTCCAGGTGAAGCTGGTTGAGAGAATGCCAGAGTGTGCAAAGATTTCATCAAGGCAAAGGGTGGCTACTTTGAAGATTCTATTTTTATTTGTTTAACACTTTTTGGTTACTACATGATTCCATATATGTTATTTCATAGTTTTGATGTCTTCACTACTATTCTACAATGTAGAAAATAGTAAAAAGAAAGAAAAACCCTTGAATGAGTAGGTGTTACAAACTTTTGACTGGCACTGTATATATTTAACAAATTTTATAAAAAATGAAACCCTGAAATTTCTTGAATCAATAAGCATTCAACCCCTTTGTTATGGCAAACCTAAATACGTTCAGGAGTAAAAATGTGCTTTACAAGTGACATAAGTTGCATTGACTCACTCTGTGTGCAATAGTGTTTAACATGATTTTTGAATGACTACCTCATCTCTGTACACCACACATACAAATATCTGTAAGGTCCCTCAGTCGAGCAGTGCATTTCAAACACAGATTCAATCACAAAGACCAGGGAGGTTTTCAAATGTCTTGCAAAGAATATCACTTATTGGTAGATGGGTACAAATTTAAAAAACAGACATTGTATATCCCTTTGAGCATGGTGAAGTTATTAATTATACTTTGAATGGTGTATCAATACACCCAGTCACTACAAAGATATAGGCGTCCTTCCTAATTCAGTGGCCGGAGAGGAAGGAAACCGCTTTGGGATTTCACCATGAGGCCTATGGTGACTTTAAAAGATGTAGAGTTTAATGGCTGTGATAGGGGAAAACTGAGGATGGAGCAACAACATTGTAGTTACCCTACAATACTAACCTAACTGACAGAGTGAAAATAAGGAAGCCTGTACAGAATACAAATATTGCAAAAATTGCAACAAGGCACTAAAGTAATGTTGCAAAAAATGTGGAGAAGTAATTCACCTTATGTCCTGAATACAAATTGTAATGTTTGGGGAAAATACAAATACAACACATTACTGAGTACTACCCTCCATATTTTCAAGCACAGTGGTGGCTGTCACACCCTGACCTTAGATATCTCTGTTTTTCTATATATTTTGGTTAGGTCAGGGTGTTACTAGGGTGGGTACTCTAGTTTTTGTATGTCTAGGGGGTTTTGTATGTCTATGTTGGCCTGATATGGTTCCCAATCAGAGACAGCTGTTTATCGTTGTCTCTGATTGGGGATCATATTTAGGTAGCCATTTTCCTCATTTGTGTTGTGGGATCTTGTCTATGTTTAGTTGCCTGTCTGCACTAGTTGTATAGCTTCACGTTTCATTCGTTGTTCTTTATTGTTTTGTTTAGTGAGTTTCTCTTCATAAAAATTATGTGGAACTCTATGCACGCTGCGCCTTGGTCTCATCATTACGACGATCGTGACAGAAGATCCCACCACCAATGGACCAAGCAGCGTGTTCAAGAGGAGCAGGGATCCTGGGCCCGGGAGAAAAGAGAGTGGAGGACATCCTGGACCTGGGAGGAGGTAATGGCAGGGGACAAGACCCTGCCATGGAAGCAGGCGGAGGCAGCGAAAGAGGAACGGCGACGATACGAGGGGACACGGCTAGCACGGAAGCCCGAGAGGCAGCTCAACAAAAGAAAATTGGGGGTGGGGGAACACGGGGTGTTTGGCGGAGGTAGGGTTTAGACCTGAGCCAACTCCCCGTGCTTACCATGGGGAGCGTGTGACTGGTCAGGCAACGTGTTATGCAGTGATGCGCAGGGTGTCTCCAGTGCGCATTCATAGCCCGGTGAGCTACATTCCAGCTCCCCGCATTTGTCGCGCTAGAATGGGCATCCAGCCAGGAACGGGTTGTGCCGGCTCAGTGCTCCTGGTCTCCAGTACACCTCTTTGGACCAGGATATCCTGCGCTGGCTCTACGTACTGTATCGCCAGTACGCCTTCACAGCCCAGTGCGCCATGTGCCAGCGCCCCGCACTTATTGAGCTAAAGTGAGCATCCAGCCAGGACGCATTGTGCCAGCTCTACGCTCCAGACCTCCAGTGCGCCTCCACAGTCCAGTAAGTCCTGTGCCTCCTCTCCGCACTCGCCCTGAGGTGCGTGTCATCAGCCCGGTGCCACCTGTACCGGTCCCACGCATCAGGTCTCCAGTGTGCCTCCACAGTCCAGTACGTCCTGTGCCTCCTCTCCGCACTCGCCCTGAGGTGCGTGTCATCAGCCCGGTGCCACCTGTACCGGTCCCACGCATCAGGTCTCCAGTGCGCCTCCACAGACCAGAGCTTCCGGCGACAGTTCCCAGTCCAGAGCTTCCGGCGACAGTTCCCAGTCCAGAGCTTCCGGCGACAGTTCCCAGTCCATAGCTTCCGGCGACAGTTTCCAGCCCGGAACCTCCGACGACGGTCCACAGTCCGGAACCTCCGACGACGGTCCACAGTCCGGAACCTCCAGCGACGGTCCACAGTCCGGAACCTCCAGCGACGGTCCCCAGTCCGGAGCCTCCAGCAGTGGTTCCCAGTTCTGAGCCTCCGGCGATGATCCATGGTCCGGGTTCCACAGAAGCGGAGGGATCAGTGTAGGGAGCGGGGACTACGCCACGAACCGGAGCCGCCACCGAGGGTAGATGCCCACCCGGACCCTCCCTTATAGGTTCAGGTTTGCGGCCGGGGATCCGCACCTTTGGGGGGGGGGGGGGTACTGTCACTTCCTGACCTTAGATATCTGTTTTTCTATATATTTTGGTTAGGTCAGGATGTTACTAGGGTGGGTACTCTAGTTTCTGTACGTCTAGGGGTTTTGTATGTCTATGTTGGCCTGATATGATTCCCAATCAGAGACAGCTGTTTATCGTTGTCTCTGATTGGGGATCATATTTAGGTAGCCATTTCCTCATTTGTGTTGTGGGATCTTGTCTATGTTTAGTTGCCTGTCTGCACTAGTTGTATAGCTTCGCATTTCGTTCGTTGTTCTTTATTGTTTTGTTTAGTGAGTCTCTCTTTATTAAAATTATGTGGAACTCTATGCATGCTGCGCCTCGGTCTCATCATTACGACGATCGTGACAGTGGCTGCATCATGTTACAGGTTTGCTTGTAATCGTTAATGACGGGAGTTTTTCAGGATAAAAAGAAACAGAATGGATCTTAGCACAAGCAAAATCCTAGATGAAAACCTGGTTCAGTCTGCTTTCCAGCAGACACTTGGAGATGAATTCACCTTTCAGCAGGACAATAACTTAAAACACAAGGCCAAATCTACACTGGAGTTGCTTACCAAGAAAACAGTGAATGCTCCTGAGTGGCCGAGATACAGTTTTGACATAAATCTACACAAATCTATGGCAAACCTGAAAATGGTTGTCTCGCAATGATCAACAACCAATTTGGCAGCGCTTGAAGAATTTTTCAAATAATAATGGTAAATGTTGCACAATCCAGGTGTGGAAAGCTCTTAGACTTACCCAGAAAGACACAGCTGTCATCGCTGGCAAAGGTGCTTCCACAAAGTATTGACTCAGGGGTGTGAATACATACTTATATTTCATTTTCAAGACATTTTAAAAAATGTCTAAAAACGTGCTTTCACTTTGTCATTATGGGGTATTTTGTGTAAGATGGGTGAGATTGAAAAAAAAGATTTAATCAGTTTTGAATTCAGGCTGTAATACAAAAAAATTGTAATAAGTCAAGGGGTATGAATACTTTCGGAAGGCACTGTATGTCCTGCGATAGTGATACAAAACTCCCCTAAAATAAAGTTAGGTGACTCAAACTTTATGCTTTGTTACTCAAACAAAAGAACAACAAATCACATGAAAACATTATTTTCATCACCAGAATACAGTACATTCTACGGGAGTATAGCTCATAAAATCCAGAGAGCTTTAGTGGGAGGGATGGGACAGTTAAAAGAAAATAAACATGCTCCAAGCCCATTCTCTGTGGTCTTCACGCATGCCAATACTAACAGGGGAGCTCACAATCCTGAGACGACTGCCACGCCTTGACTTGCTCCACAGCCTGATAGGGTCAGCTGAATTTATGAGATCCAGAGAGCCATTTTTACACTGCGTATGCAAATTCATGGCAATATGGCATTCTGTTTTTACAGTTTTCCATGTAACCTCTCTGTGCCCCTATAAGAGGTTAGAATAAATCCGCAGAGGGTGATACGAAGCCTTTGAGAAAACTATGCAGCGTGGTCCGAGACCATGAACTCTAAGATGCAGTGAAATCTGGAAGTAATTTCCATTGCATTTTGGGATTTAGGATGACATGCCCGCTTAATTTCCTTTGAGGAAATACAACCCGCGGGTATAATTATAGCATTATTGCATATACAATCCCATATTGTTTATTCAATACAAATTAAAACACAGCTCTCAAACTTATAATGCCAGGCAGATAAAGAAAGGCCAGGTGGAATTCATTAGGTTGTGGGGCGTCCTCTGCTTTCCCTGTAGATGGCAGAAATTAGGGAATATGATTAGAAGAGACAACGGAAAAGAAGAAAAAAAAAGATTCCCTGTGCAGATATCCTTGAAAATTGTATTTATTTATTTAACCTTTATTTAACTAGGCAAGTCAGTTAAGAACAAATTCTTATTTACAATGACGGTCTACAATCAAAATGAACTGAACATAAGGAAAGGAAAAACAGCCCTATTTAATGGAGCGATGTGAATTCCAATCACTCTAAAAAATTATAATACAAAAAAAAAAAAAACTTTAACTTTAACATGTTTATATTCCTTTGTGCATTTATTGGTCTACAAATTATTAAGAGATTTAAAAGTACATTTTAATATAAAAAAATTTTTTATGAGAGTGTGAATGCTCAAGTTAACCCGAGGGAGAAAAATTAAGTGAGATGAGAAGTTCTCCGTAAGATTGTTTTGCTTTTGGGGTGTGTGTGAAAATAATCACAATGTGTAACAAAAGTTCTTCCACCTGCCCAAAAAACCCTTGGTAAAACGTAATAACAACTGTCATGAATAAGCACTAACAAATGATTTATAAATAATGTACATTGTACTAATTACATATTGTGTATTTCATTATGTATAAATATTTGTATTAAATAATGTTAAAAGCATTCAAATTAATTTATAAAATGTATAATTATTTATTAAATATTTACTAATTTATTCACATTTTATAAAAATGTATATTGGCTTATTCATGAAAATTATTATAAGGTGTAACAAATCCTTTACTGGTGTTTAGTGTCATGGTGCAGCCACAGCAGTGCCCCGGACCCATGTTCTGTTGAGCGGCATGACACAGTGAGAGTGAGACATAAAAGGCCTTCAGGTCAAAGCAGTGAGAGGTGCACTTCTGAGCATGCCCTACCAAGTGTAAAGTGCACTGAGCAGATGTGGTTCCTGCGCTGAGGTCATGCAGGCTACACGTCTGCCTAGGGAAAAAATGCATTTGAAAAGAAAAAGGTACAAGGAGAAATTATGGCACCCATTAATCAGCAAGTTCAATCTAGCCCTGAGGGCGAGATTCCAAAAACATGGTACCTTTTTGAAGGTTGTTGAGAGGGCAGTGGTAAGGGAACACAAGGCATGAGGGTTATTAGGGTTATCGTCTAACATTTGAGGACTAAATAAAACAACAGCTGAGGCTGGGGAAATAATCCTCTCTCTGTAGTTTAAACTGACGAAGGCTTTTGAGATTGTTACTTGGTGCATCACAAACTAACTGGATTGGTCCCAACAATTTCCCTTCCCACTAATGTTTCAAATAGCGTGAGTAATTGTCAATCCAACCCTAACTACTACTTTTCATGCCCCAAAGTAGCTAAACATCTAGATAATCGCAGTAATTTTATTTTGACTATATATGTTTTGTTTAATCATAGCTGTAAATTGTTGTAAATGTATGTTTATACAGTATAATGTGTTAAATCAGGCTGTTTATTTTATGTACAGTTGAAGTGATACAGCCCTCCTACAGTAATTGAGTTACTACTTGTTTCCCTATCCCACATATACCATTGTAAAAATAGATTATCTGTCTAATATTGCTGTCTCATTTAATGTTCATGTCTGCTCGTAGAGACCCACTTCATGTCTCTGTAGTACCTATATAATGAGTCCTCTGTTGAGCAGTGAGGGTTTGATTACTTTTCCTCTTAAATTCATGTTCCTGTGGAAGATTAATTTCCTCCTATGTGCTCCCACAGTAGATATGGAGGCAGATCATGTTTTCACATCCATTAGGGGAGCCATCTCATCCAATCATTCCCTCATCCTGATCAGCAGCACTCAGCTAGGCTCCACTAACAGCTGCCTGGTTCCCTTCTCTATTAACCTGTCATTGTTAGATTGGGTCAGGGAACATACAGTAAAGTATGCCAGTAATGTGTTGACATACATTTATATAGTTCTCTGTTTAGGTACAAACCAGACTTTATAAAAATGGCACAGAAGCTGTAAAAGCAACAATTGAAAAATACTGAAATCATCAAATTAGAATTTATCAGTAATTCAGTCCAATAATTTATCAAAAACGTTGATATTGCATTCTTTGGCATATGTATAATATTTAATAAACTTTTTAGTTTTTGTTTTGTTATTTTTGATTGCCATGAGTGCATGGTCATTGTTAGCTTCATGGAAATTCCAGGACCAAACAGTTCATTTAAAACTAGACATGTATACAGTTACTAGTATGATATTTTTTTTCTCCCTGTGCCAGGAGTCCAAGCTGATCATTATACATTAGCATGTCACAATTGCAACAGTTGAGCAGCATTCTTAAAATGGGGCCTTGTTTTCACTTTAGACTATAGACTTGGTGGGGTTGGCAACGCTTTCCTTTTGTTTTTAAGTTACTGTAGCTAACACAACTCCTCTAACAGAGTGTGCCACAGGGGCAGTCTGGAGCAGGGGACAGAATGCTATTTATTAGCTGAAACAGAAAAACAGGTGATGTCATGTGACAGAGTCGGCGAGGGACATTGCTGCAGGTCAATACAGCCAGGTTGATATATGTCAGTCCCTATCTGAGATTTCACTAACACGTTGTCAGAAAGAATATAATAATTGTGGCTTTCAGTATGGGAGTCCATGGACAGCGCTGTCCCTTCTAAACGTTTTCCACAAGGGCAGTATTTATATTGTATTTATTACTCGTGTCACTGTTTATAGTTATATACTTTTTATTTGTTTTATTTATTGTTGCATTGTTGAAAAAGGACCTGTAAGCATTTCACTGTTAGTCTACACCTGTTGTTTATGAAGCATGTGACAATAACATTTGATTTGATTTGATACACGGTGCTTATTAGCTTCGTATACATGCACTGTATGGTCTCTTCATTTTCTAAATGTTAATCCGAGCATGATGTCAAGAAATGTTCCTAAACAAAATGTGCCTTTGTCTCTTTAAGATCCCAACTAGGTCGCTAGCAGAGCTTGCATTCCCAGTTTCCCACTGTCTCAGAGGAGCTGATATGATTGGTGCTGATGAGGTCCATTTCACATAACTTAGTTCATGTGGGCCCAATGTCAGGAAGTATCACTTCCACACGAATGCTCCTCAATTGAGAGCACAAAAGGCTTGCCGCTTGAACTTGTAATCCAAAACTTGCATGTCTATTTATTTCAAAATAAACAGTTTGCTTATGTAAGGGGTCCGAGCAGGGTCCTCTCCAATGTTTTTTGTTTCATTGGCAGTTTCACTAGACTACATAGAAGCAACTTTGCTCAGAAAGCTGACCAAATGTTGAAAGTTGATAGATTACAATTAAGTAACAAATGACCATATTTTAATCACTTGTTGTTTTATACAGCTATAGGCCTAGTAGCTGTTGTTTACTAGTGTTTTGCAGTAGGCCTGTGCTCATTTTTAAAGAGCTTTGTTTGTTTGATTGACTTATCTGTTCTGCAGGAGGCAAGGTTTTTTCATGGCATAGAGAATCCACTGCAGGCTGATTAATTACATGGGCAGATAATTGATAGTGTTGTGGGAAGCCAGTCCACCATCCAAACCTCCCATAAGCTGTAGCTAAATTGAGGTTCTGGAGGGCTGGAAGGCAGGTTTCATAGGACTATGGGGATCTCAGCAGCAAGCCAAATATCATACGACATGGCAAGCAAGCCAGTAGATGGCATGCTATAGTCATGAGTACAGAGAATGTCCATGCAAGATAGGATTTTCAATGTAATTTTTTTTTTCTTCCCATCACTTTGGACTAGGGGATTAACTTTGGGCCAGAAACATATTTAATATCAGCAATGACATGATACACATCGTCTTGTAAAATAAAGCCCTTTTGATCTTAGGGTGTAAATCAATGAATAGTAAATGCTCCATTGGGACTTGAAGAGACATCTGCCATGTCTAACAGTCATATGTCATTGCATCCATTGAGTCTCTCTCTGGTTTCATCTCAAAGGCATTCTTCTCTTTTGATATGATACATTCATGTCAATTTAGAAATGGAAGTGCATAATGTTTTGATTTACATAATAGTTTAGTTTGTTGTTTGATATACATCCACCATATTTACATGTCATGAAATAATTCACTATATTTGACAAGATACATGATAATGAAAATATTTTCATCAACAATGCAATGAACCAGAGCTCAATATATACAGACAGATGAAATGTTACTGTCAAAAGACAGTACGGTGTACTTACTGCATGCAATGACAAAAACTGTCTTTGATTGTAATTCTCACATTCATGTTGGAATAGGTATAGCAATACATATTGGTATTCAGACAAGAAACCTACTGTAGGCCTATACTTTACAAATTAATTTAACATTAATCAACTTGAATTAATCTGAATTTTACTGAATTTTACTGCAATAGCTGTACTGTAACTGTACTGTGGATGGCTTTACCCCTACCTACATGTACAAATTACCTCGACTAAGCTGTATCCGCGCACATTGACCCGGTACCGGTACCCCCTGTATATAGCCTCGTTATTGTTATTTTATTTTGTTACCTTTTATTCTATTTTTTACTTTAGTTTATTTTCTTAACTCTATTTCTTGAACTGCATTGTTGGTTAAGGGCTTGTAAGTAAGCATTTCATGGTAAGGTTGTATTCGGTGCATGTGACAAATAAAATTTGATTTGATACATTCATTTGTACCATCTGACTGACCGAGCGTACATGTCTGTTTACAAAGCCTCACTGTTCAGATAGATAGTGTGTGATAGTGATAACCAGGAACTCACCCTCCCAGTGAAACAAAAGGAGCATGTGATCCCTCCCCCAATTACTGCTCTCTAATCGGATCATAATGCGTGGCCCCTTGGTGAGGCAGGCCTGATCACACGAGTAATGAGAGGATTAATTGTGTATCAACAAGGTGCCCTTCTCGCTTGATTGAGATGTCACCGAGGCTGCAGACTGGTGGCCGTCTGTATTAACCACATCAGTGAGCCATTATCTCCACAGGGCAGCATGAGAGAGAACCCCACTGTTCCTGTCTTCTCAATCACCACCTAGCACCAAGGACAGCACAGCATCATGCATCTCTATTGAGACTTGTTACGCTCACTTGTTGTGAAGTACTTTATGGGTGGTACTAGATAATTGTGTTATAGATATATTACTGTGTTTGCAAATATTGAACAAGGCTTCTTGCCATTCCATTGCTTAGGTATTTCTCCTCTAGTCCATATTCCAAGATGCATGAAATGTGCTATTGACTCTCCAAATGTATCTCAATGTAACTTTTTTTCTACACCTGAACACTAAGTGGAAAACTGCAGGACTGACATACACCTGGACTGGCCCAATTTGGAGGCAATCACACATCAATGTACATCAATGTACCACTATGGCATGATTTCTGTATTGTCTTCACAGTTTAAGAGCCATTAAAAACAACAAAGATTAAGACTGGGGAAAAGGTTCCTCATTTACTGGGTAAATGCCTGGTCTGTGGTCTCAGTCTGTTGTTACTTGACATGCTGGACTTGCACTTTCGTGGTTTTGAGTTACACACTCAATTCTCCAAACGTGAATAATTCATTTCATGCCATCATTTCCTATATTAATGGCCTAACCCACTTCATTAGTCCCTGTTGAATTGATCTGATATTCAACCTCTAGGTCATGTAGTGTACATGTAATCTCATCTATACGTTCTGGTGCTGATATGTAATGCATGCCAATATTGGCAAGATTGCTTGTAGTGTCAGATTTCTCGAAAGTATCACCCCCTACCATTAACACACTGCAGTATCGCTCCACATCGATGATGTGACTATTTCCTGTAATGCAGGATGGATAGAATAAGAACTGATCTCCCCCAGGGATACAGGGAATAATGGAGGGAGAAAAGGTCAATTAGAAACACATGAAAGTCAGCAGAGCAGAGAACTTCTGACTGAAATGTGGTGCTAGTAGTTGTGCTAGTAGGCTTTAGACAAAATTATCACAAACACAATAACACTGTACTGTAAATGAAACACGAACTGCATGCAACCTTTTGAATTTTCGTATCATCAGATTGTGTAGAATTATGAATCAACTCCAGGTATACACCATCGTATCATCAGATTGTGTAGAGTTATGAATCAACTCCAGGTATACTACCATCGTTCATCAGATTGTGTAGAATTATGAATCAACTCCAGGTATACACCATCGTATCATCAGATTGTGTAGAATTATGAATCAACTCCAGGTATACACCATCGTATCATCAGATTGTGTAGAATTATGAATCAACTCCAGGTATACACCATCGTATCATCAGATTGTGTAGAAATTATGAATCAACTCCAGGTATACACCATCGTATCATCAGATTGTGTAGAGTATGAATCAACTCCAGGTATACACCATCGTCATCACAAGCATGTGTAGAATTATGAATCAACTCCAGGTATACACCATCGTATCATCAGATTGTGTAGAGTTATGAATCAACTCCAGGTATACACCATCGTATCAAACATTGTTGCAGTTCTTTAGAACCTATCCAAAATACATTTGCTTTTCAAAGTTAAATTGAGGGCGCTGATCCAAAATGTTTCCCCTTGAAAATACAAAAAACTGGTATAGTTATTACTTTAAAAATTCTGGCGCTTTTACCCAAGCAATCAATACAAATTAGCAAACACTCAAGCTTAAATCTTGTTTATAACCTAATTGTGTTTTGAAATGTGCAGTCATGACAATTTTGGGTATGTAATTGTAATAGGACACCGTGCTGGGTACTGATTGCACCCAATCATGATTTTTTCCCCCTTGTCATTTAGGATTGACAACACTGTCAGTTAGCCCTGATGTTTTTGAAATTGTGTTAAGTTTCCTATTCCAACATACTGATATTTTGTTTTACTTCATTGCAAAGACTCAATTAAAAAGGGCACTGGTAAACTGAGTAGGCTTACATATTTATTTCCAATGTACATTATTCAATGTACAAACATCTTTCAATGATTTTGCCTAGTTACTTGGCTTGATAACCCTTTGACCACTAAAATCAAAATAAAATGAGTAGTTCCGCTTCTCCTTGAACAGTCTCATCAATATCCAGAACACAACTTTGATTTAATGCTGCCACCAAGTGGAGCTATATGATAAAAGTCTATTGGTTGTCAGCTGCTGAGCAGTTGTAAAGTAGGATCATCATAGTATCATCAACTCCCTCCCTCTCTCTACCGCACCTGCTGCCTCGACCTCTGAATGCTCGGCTACGAAAAGCCAACTGACATTTACTCTTGAGGTGCTGACCTGTTGCACCCTCTACAACCACTGTGATTATTATTTGACCCTGCTGGTCATCTATGAACATCTTGAAGAACGATCTGACCTTAATGGCCATGTACTCTTATAATCATCACTGGGCACAGCCAGGAGAGGACTGGCCAACCCTCAAACCCTGGTTCCTCTCTAGGTTTCTTCCTAGGTTCCAGCTTTTCTAGGGAGTTTTTCCTAGCCACCAGGATTCTAGATTTGCATTGCTTGCTCTTTGGAGGTTTAGGCTGGGTTCTGTATAAGCACTTTGTGACATCTGCTGATGTAAAAAAGGCTTTAAAAAACAATGTTATTGATTGATAGGATAGTAAAACCCTACGAAGACAATAGATAAAATCTACAATTAGAGAACATAAAAGCGTAATGGTAAAACACTTCTACAAAATGTAGGCTGTAATTCAATCGTAATGGTCTAATTTAGATGTCCAGCTTGGTCACTACAGCTGCGGTGGCTATAAGGTGACAATAATGCATTCTCCTCCCCTCAGCAAGCCCATGTCCTATAAAAACAGATCAATTTAACATACCCCATTAAGTTAGGATGACAGCTTGTCAGTATTGAACACCACAGTTCTTATTTCGACATGTCCCTGTTCCTCCTTATACAGCTGACACTTCTTGCACTCATTATTGCTGGAATAATGATTTATTCTAGGAAAAACTGAGTTATTTCACATATTTGTACAACATGTATGCTACTGCTTTAGTTAAATACTGATCTACACATTGCTCTTATTACATGGATGGATGTGCTTCTGTACACCACCAGGTGGCAATCGAGCTCTGTAAACGGTTAATCTGTTCTAGTACATCAATCGTCAGGCAATAAACAAGTTTTACTCTGTGTAGAAACTCCTATTTCCTCTTGGAGAACATCCTACCGATGAAAACAGGCTGCTACCAGAACTCTCCTATTCCATACTGAACAAAAAAACATCAACATCCACACATTTGCACAAAAAAAGAGAGAAGTTTATTAATCTGTCAATATACGTATATTGTTTGATTATTTTGTCAATTATAATCACGTTTTGTAACATTTTAGGTTTGTTATACTTTGGGGATATTTATAGTTGTAGACCTACTGTAAATTCATGCATGTACTGTAATTATGTCCTGTAAATTGGCATACAATACAGTCTATGACTTAGCCTGTGGTTGTTCTGTAAATAGTGGATAAGATCTGTCCTCAAAAACAATATTCTCTAAAACATAATATTTTGTACATTAATTGGGTGCAGTGACTTTTCCTTCATCCATACTCTGGTTAACCCTTGAGCAATTATTTTGAGTCCTATCATACTGCATTCGTTTGCACAGCCAGGCAACTTTAAGTGGTTTCAAGGATTAATCAAAAAACCTAAGATTGATTAAATGTAGGGTATAAACCCCGTATTAATACACAGCTGCTAGTGTAGTGTAGTAATTTAGACTTGATCCCTGAGTTTTATTTACAACCTGAGTATTGTTACATGCACACAATAACGCGATTATTGTTGATAGATTAATAAAATAGTTTGATTAAAACATGTACATGCTTTGCAAGAAGATAGATTTCCCTAATAATCCTGTTTACATGGACAAATCTGAAATCAAGCTAACTGATGGCACTCTGATGAATGCAGAAAATAGCCAATCAAAATAAACGTTCTACCACAGCAAATCAAATCAAATGTATTTATATAGCCCTTCGTACATTAGCTGATATCTCAAAGTGCTGTACAGAAACCCAGCCTAAAACCCCAAACAGCAAGCAATGCAGGTGTAGAAGCAAACATGTTCTTTTTGGGAAGCATATTTGATTCTGAATCGGACATATAAAGTTAAGTGAAAACGACTTCTACTACTCATACATTCAGTTGTTCTGAACACACTCCACTAGCACTAAAGAGGGAGGTTTGCTCAGCTCGTACTAGCACATGCGCAGAACAAATACAACGCTGGATCGCCGATTAAGGTGTTTAGATGTCCTAATAATTCGAAAGATTGCTCAGAAAACCAGGTGTTTTATTCGGTGTATGCTTACTTCAATTTTGACTTTACGCCGATTAAGACAAGCAGAGTAATGTGTTTACATGACTATTGCATAATCTGCCTGCTGCCATAATCCATTTATTATCGAATTATTAGTGTGCATGTAAATGTACTTATTGAAAATCTGCTTGCCTCAGCTCTCATTACCTGTACATGAGTGACTTTCCTAAACTTCACATCCTCATTGCCTTTTAAGCGAGTCCCAGTCCAAACCAGCTGGAGTAGGGATAACCTTTTCCCTTAACATGCTGCTCAACAAGGGCTGTTTCCTCTCATGCATAGAGGGTACTTCAAATTCATGCCTTCCTCCTGGTATAATCATAACTGCGGAATATGGTTGTATTTGCCTTACACTCATTAAAAGACACGTTTGATCTCAGATGTCTCAATGTACAGCATCAGTAAGATGCTTCGTGAAAACCTTTCATAGCATTTTGACGCTAAAACAATTGATCTGGGAGTGTGGTAAAGTTCAGTGAATTCCACCTGACATCATCTCCCAAGTCACCACTTTCTCTTGCAGTTTCAATTCATATCAAAACCTTTTTGATCAAATTAAACTATTAAAAAGCATATATTTTTCAGGAGATAGATATGAAGCTGCTACCACTGCATTTCTCTCTGGACATTGCTGTAAGCAGCAGGCATGATAACAGGTTTCTACTGCACAGCATACAGTGGCATGCAAAAGTATTCACCCCCCTTGGCATTTTTCCTATTTTGTTGCATTACAACCTGGAATTAAAATAGATTTTTTTGTGGGTTTGTATCATTTGATTTACACAACATGCCTACCACGTTGAAGACCCAAATATTTTTTCTTGTGAAACAAACAAGAAATAAGACACAAAAAAACTGAAAACTTTAGCGTGCATAACTATTCATCCCCCCAAAGTCAATACTTTGTAGAGCCACCTTTTGCAGCAATTACAGCTGCAAGTATCTTGGGGTATGTCTCTATAAGCTTGGCACATCTAGCCACTGGGATTTTTGTCCATTCTTCAAGGCAAAACTGCTCCAGCTCCTTCAAGTTGGATGGGTTCCGCTGGTGTACAACAATCTTTAAGTCATACCACAGATTCTCAATTGGATTGAGGTCTGGGCTTTGACTAGGCCATTCCAAGACATATAAATGTTTCCCCTAGCAGTATGCTTAAGGTCATGTCCTGCTGGAAGGTGATCCTCCGTCCCAGTCACAAATCTCTGGAAGACTGAAAGAGGTTTCCCTCAAGAATTTCCCTGTATTTAGCGCCATCCATCGTTCCTTCAATTCTGACCAGTTTCCCAGTACCTGCCAATGAAAAACATTGTCATCGGGGTGATGAGGTGTTGGGTTTGTGCCAGACATAGCATTTTCCTTGATTGCCAAATAGCTACATTTTAGTCTCATCTGACCAGAGTACCTTCTCCATGTTTGGGGAGTCTCCCACATGCCTTTTGGCGAACACTAAACTTGTTTGCTTATTCTTTTCTTTAAGCAATGGATATTTTCCTGGCCACTCTTCCGTAAAGCCCAGCTCTGTGGAGAGTATGGCTTAAAGTGGTCCTGTGGACAGATACTCCAATCTCTTTGTTGCCTCTGATTAATGCCCGCCTTGCCTGGTCCATTAGTTTTGGTGGGCAGCTCTCTTGGCAGGTTTGTTGCGGTGCCATATTCTTTCCATTTTTTAATAATGGATTTAATGGTGCTCCGTGGGATGTTCAAAGTTTCTGATTTTTTTTATAACCCTACCCTGATCTGTACTTCTCCACAACTTTGTACCTGACCTGTTGGAGTACTCCGTCTTCATGGCGCCCCTTGCTTAGTGGTGTTGCAGACTCTGGGGCCTTTCAGGACAGGTGTATATATACTGAGATCATGTGACACTTAAATTCATTTCACTTCAATTTGGACTATTTTGTGTATGTCCATTACATGAAATCCAAATAAATATCAATTTAAACTACAGGTTGTACTAAAACAAAATAGGAAAAACGCCAAGGGGGATGAATACTTTTGCAAGGCACTATGATATCATGCAACTCGATGGAGTCTTACAGATAGAGGTTTGGGTCAGTCAAAGGCAAGCTACTCTACCTGGCAAGGGGCCATCAAAAGTTTCAAACAAAGCAGCACCTTCACCTGCAATTTCTCTAAGGAGTTTAGTTTATTAGGATCCATATTAGCTACTGCACGTGCAGCAGCTACTCTTCCTGGGATCCACAAAACATGCACATTATAGAACAGTTGTGAGAAAATAATACAAATTGGAATTCATCTCATGTAAGTGTGCATTCCTGTTAAATCCATAAGAACCACTTTTCCTGCTGTGGTTTCCATATATAGTGCGATAGTACTTCAATCATCAATACTTAATTCAAGCACATTTTATTTCTCAGCTGAATAGACAAATCAAATTCAAAATAACATTACTGTATGTCACTGCTCCACATTTAATTCTAAATCAACATACATTTTCTTACAGTATATAAAACATAGCCAAAATGCTTCATAATACATTTCAAAGGGGCCATAGAGTGCAAATCTCTATGTACATTTGAGTTAAAAAGTATGTACAACTGTCCTGCTTCTCTCACATCCCACTATTTGAACTGGTTATCGATGAGGGTGCCTTTCATCTTGGTTGTCTTTGCCTCCAGTTCAGCCTGTTGATAGAAATACTTTTTTAAATTGTATATTAAAAAAGGCCCAGTGCAGTCAAAATGATATTTTCCCTGTGATTTGAATCATATTGTACAACAGCTGATGAAACTAACACTGTAAAGTCTAAACAAATTTAATGTGTGTTATTTCCTGATGATACAATATACACAGGACCTTCTAATCAGCAGGTTTTGCATGGGTGGAGTTTTGGCTTGGCTGGTGACATCACCAGGCGGTATACGCTTTATTATAAACTGGGCGGTTTGAGCCCTGAATGCTGATTGGCCGTGGTATATTACGGGTACAACAAAACATTTATTTGTACTGCTCTAATTACGTTTGTAATCCGTTAATAAAAGCAATAAGGCACCTCGGGGGTTTGTGATATGGCCAATATACCAGGGCTAATGGCGGTATCCAGGTACTCCGCGTTGCGCCGTGCTTAACAGCCCGTAGCTGTGGTATATTGGCCATATACCACACCCCCTCGGGTCTTAGTGCTTAAATAAACCATTAACAAAAAAGTTCAGAATCTCTGCCAAGCCATTTGTTTATTTTTTACAATTTTAATGGAAAACTATAACAGTAGGGTAGAAAAATGTTACCCAGAAATGATTTGATGGTGACAAGTTGCATTGGGCCTGTAGGGATTTTGAAAGGAACACGTAATATTTTAGCAATTATTTGTATTTCTTTGTTTTTTTTTAAGGACACTGCTTAGAAAAGGTTAGAATGGCTTTGAATTCTCTGGGTTCGCGCCAAGGCTCTGTCGCAGCCGGCCGCGACCGGGAGGTCCGTGGGGGGACGCACAATTGGCCTAGCGTCGTCCGGGTTAGGGAGGGTTTGGCCGGTAGGGATATCCTTGTCTCATCGCGCTCCAGCGACTCCTGTGGCGGGCCGGGTGCAGTGCGCGCTAAGCGAGGGGGCCAGGCAGGTGCACGGTGTTTCCTCCGACACATTGGTGCGGCTGGCTTCCGGGTTGGAGGCGCGCTGTGTTAAGCAGTGCGGCTTGGTTGGGTTGTGCTTCGGAGGACGCATGGCTTTCGACCTTCGTCTCTCCCGAGCCCGTACGGGAGTTGTAGCGATGAGACAAGATAGTAATTACTAGCGATTGGATACCACGAAAATTAGGGAGAAAAAAAAAGAAAAAAAAAGAAAGATTGGCTTTGAATTGCTTCTTACCTTATCATAATCCAAAAAACATCCATTGACAGGACGTGAAGAAGATTTGTATGTCTAATGTTTCTGCTATTGTTGTCAACTTTGAATAAGAAGCAAATTGTGATACAGGAAGTTTCGCGAGGGCACACACCAGGCTAGTTGGGTAAAAAAAAAAAAAGTCTGATTTGGAGCATTCTAAAAAGTATATTTTATTTGTGGATTTCTATTCCTTTGCTACTGCTGGTATGTAGAGTGCATTCAGAAAGTATTCAGACCCCTTCACTTTTTCCACTTTGATTCGTTACAGCCCTAATCAAAAATGGACAAAAATAATAATAATTCCCCCTCAATCTACACACTACCCTATAATGACAAGGCAAAAACTGATTCAGAAATGTTTGCAAATGTATAATACACTGCTCAAAAAAATAAAGGGAACACTTAAACACAATGTAACTCCAAGTCAATCACACTTCTGTGAAATCAAACTGTCCACTTAGGAAGCAACACTGATTGACAATACATTTCACATGCTGTTGTGCAAATGGAATAGACAAAAGGTGGAAATTATAGGCAATTAGCAAGACACCCCCAAAAAAGGAGTGATTCTGCAGGTGGTGACCACAGACCACTTCTCAGTTCCTATGCTTCCTGGCTGATGTTTTGGTCACTTTTGAATTGCTGCGGTGCTCTCACTCTAGTGTAGCATGAGACGGAGTCTACAACCCACACAAGTGGCTCAGGTAGTGCAGCTCATCCAGGATGGCACATCAATGCGAGCTGTGGCAAGAAGGTTTGCTGTGTCTGTCAGCGTAGTGTCCAGAGCATGGAGGGGCTACCAGGAGACAGGCCAGTACATCAGGAGACGTGGAGGAGGCCGTAGGAGGGCAACAACCCAGCAGCAGGACACTACTCCGCCTTTGTGCAAGGAGGATTAGGAGGGAGCACTGCCAGAGCCCTGCAAATGACCTCCAGCAGGCCACAAATGTGCATGTGTCTGCTCAAACGGTCAAAAACAGACTCCATGAGGGTGGTATGAGGGCCCGACGTCCACAGGTGGGGTTGTGCTTACAGCCCAACACCATGCAGGACGTTTGCCATTTGCCAGAGAACACCAAGATTGGCAAATTCGCCACTGGGCCCTGTGCTCTTCACAGCTGAAAGCAGGTTCACACTGAGCACATGAGCACATGTGACAGACGGACAGAGTCTGGAGACGCCGTGGAGAACGTTCTGCTGCCTGCAACATCCTCCAGCATGACCGGTTTGGCGGTGGGTCAGTCATGGTGTGGGGTGCATTTCTTTGTGGGGCCGCACAGCCCTCCATGTGCTCGCCAGAGGTAGCCTGACTGCCATTAGGTACCGAGATGAGATCCTCAGAGCCCTTGTGAGCCATATGCTGACACATGCACATTTGTGGCCTGCTGGAGGTCATTTTGCAGGGCTCTGGCAGTGCTCCCTCCTCCTGCTCAAAGGCGGAGGTAGCGGTCCTGCTGCTGGGTTGTTGCCCTCCTACGGCCTCCTCCACGTCTCCTGATGTACTGGCCTGTCTCCTGGTAGCGCCTCCATGCTCTGGACACTACGCTGACAGACACAGCAAACCTTCTTGCCACAGCTCGCATTGATGTGCCATCCTGGATGAGCTGCACTACCTGAGCCACTTGTGTGGGTTGTAGACTCCGTCTCATGCTACCACCAGAGTGAGAGCACCGCCAGCATTCAAAAGTGACCAAAACATCAGCCAGGAAGCATAGGAACTGAGAAGTGGTCTGTGGTCACCACCTGCAGAATCACTCCTTTATTGGGGGTGTCTTGCTAATTGCCTATAATTTCCACCTTTTGTCTATTCCATTTGCACAACAGCATGTGACATTTATTGTCAATCAGTGTTGCTTCCTAAGTGGACAGTTTGATTTCACAGAAGTGTGATTGACTTGGAGTTACATTGTGTTGTTTAAGTGTTCCCTTTATTTTTTTGAGCAGTGTATATCAAACCGTAAATATCACATGTACATAAGTATTCAGATCCTTTACTCAGTACTTTGTTGAAGGACCTTAGGCAGTGATTCTAGCCTTGAGTCTTTGGTATGACGCGACAAGCTTGGCACATCTGTATTTGGGGAGTTTCTCCCATTCTTCTCTGCAGATCCTCTCAAGCTCTGTCAGGTTGGATGGGGAGTATCGCTGCACAGCTATTTTCAGGTCTCTCCAGAGATGTTCGATCGGGTTCAAGTCCGGGCTCTGGCTGGGCCACTCAAGGACTTTCAGAGACTTATCCCGAAGCTACTCCTGCGATGTCTTGACTGTGTGCTTAGGGTTGTTGTCCTGTTGGAATGTGAATCTTCGCCCCAGTCTGAGGTCCTGAGCAGGATTTCATCAAGGATCTCTCTGTACTTTGCGCCAATCATATTTCCCTCAAACCTGACTAGTCTCACAGTCCCTGCCGCTGAAAATCACCCCCACAGCATGATGTTGCCACCACCATGTTCCACCGTAGGGATGGTGCCAGGTTTCCTCCAGACGTGACGCTTGGCATTCAGGTCAAAGAGCTCAATATTGGTTTTATCAGACCAATCTTGTTTCAGGTGCCTTTTGCCAAACTCCAAGCGGGCTATCATGTGCGTTTTACTTTGGATTGGCTTCTGTCTGGCCACTCTACCATGAAGGCCTTATTGTTGGAGTGCTGCAGAGATGGTTGTCCTTCTGGAAGGTTCTCCCATCTCCACAGAGGAACTCTGGAGCTGTCAGCGTTATCATCGGGTTCTTGTTCACCCTCCTGAACAAGGCCCTTCTCCCCAGATTGCTCAGTTTGGCCGGGCGGCCAGCTCTAGGAAGAGTCATGGTGGTTCCAAACTTCTTCCATTTAAGAATGATGGAGGCCACTGTTCTTGGGGACCTTCAATGCTGCAGACATGTTTTGGTACCCTTCCCCAGATCTGTGCCTCGACGCAATCCTGTCTCGGAGCTCTACGGACAATTCCTTTGACCTCATTGCTTGGGTTTTACTCTGACATGCACTGTCCACTGTGGGACCTTATATAGACAGGTGTGTGCCTTCCAAATCATGTCAAATCAATTGAATTTACCACAGGTGGACTCCAATCAAGTTGTAGAAACATCTCAAGGATGATCAATGGAAACAGGATGCACCTGAGCTTTTTCGAGTCTCGTAGTAAAGGGTCTGAATACTTATGTAAATACGTTGTTTTTTTAACAAACCTGTTTTCACTTTGTCATTATGGGGTATTGTGTAGATTGATGAGTAACACTTTTTACTTATAATCCATTTTAGAATAAGGCTGTAACGTAACAAAATGTAGAAAAAGTCAAGGGGTCTGAATAGTTTCTGAATGCACTGTATGTAATTGATATTTGGCACTAGTTGCAGGTTGAAATGTTACATGTATACCTTAAGTGTATGACCAATACATAACAGTTGTATGGTTGTGTACACTGGGTAACTGAGTCAGAAATCCTATTAAGATCACACACTGGGATCAGGATAAAGCTCAAACACTTGACAGGAATGGAATTGGAATCCTCACCAGCTCTTGTAGTCTCTTCTTGCTCATCCCCTTCCTTTCCAACTGCTTCTCAATCACTTTAGCATTCTGGGCATACGAGTCAGCAATTTCTCTCTGAAGATGAAACAAACAATAATATGTATTGTATAATCATCTCTACTGTTTCTGAGCACATGTTCATCCAGCAACATCATTTTAGGGTTGGGAAAATTACTTGCATATAATCTTCAGGCTGAAGATTTAATTAAACAATTCATAATTTAATCTTCAACACAAACACAAGAAACACCATAACTGCAAACCTACCGCCTCAATTTCCTCTTCCTCCTCATCAACGGTAGACACGGTGACAGAGCTGAATTTCCCCATGTCTTTGGTCCTTTTTGTCATCATTACCTGGAATAAGGATGAATTTAAAAAAAACTCTAAACGCAAGGAAAGGAACATTTGTATCTGATTTTTCCTCATTGAAGTTATAGCTGTTGGGCTATTAATGAAGCCTGGGACCATAAATGGGATTTCATGTCCTTTTTGTCTGCTCAGAAATACTGACTGACAGCACAATGGACAAATTTTACACACTAAGCCTTTACACTTTTCGGACCAATCATGTAATAAAAAAGCAATTACTGGGCCTCCCGAGTAGCGCAGCGATCTAAGGTACTGCATTGCAGTGCTAGAAGCGTTACTACAGACCCGGGTTCATTCCCAACCGGCCGTGGCCTGGGACTCCCATAGGATGGCCCACAATTGGCCCAGTGTCGTCCGGGTTAGGGTAGGGCTTGGCTGGGGATGCTTTACTTGGCTTGTCGCGCACTAGCGACTCTGTGGCGGGACGGGTGCCAGCAGGCTGACCCTGGTCGCCAGTTGGGCAGTTTGTTCTCCGACACATTGGTGCGGCTGGCTTCCGGGTTAAGCTGGTGGGTGTTAAGGAGCGCGGTTAGGCGGGTCATGTTTCGGAGGACGCATGACTCCACCTTCGCTTCTCCGGAATCTGTTGGGGAGTTGCAGCAATGAAACAAGATCGAAATTGGGAAGAAAATAAAAAAATATACTATTACTGTGTAATGAATGCAAATTATTAGTTTAACTACAAAACTGAAAATCTGAGGAAACGTGTCACATACCCTGACTTTTTTAGGAGCCTCTGGCTTTTGACTGTAGACACTGGTATTCCCAATCCCAAGGCCAAACTTGACAACAGCTCCATCAACGATGAATGTAACTGGAGTATTCTTAATTTGGTGTTGATAGAAAAGAAGTAGGCCACACCTGTTCAGAAAGACACAGAACAAAAGAAGACAGGTCAGCCAGTCCATTTTGAAATGTAACATTTGTATTCTTTTCTATTCACTTGAGTTTACTCTTCCATTTTCTTAAAGTTTTTTGTGTTATATTTATAATTGTGGCTGAGAACTGAGGAGCGGTTCATAGAGGCTTTGGATGAGGACCAAAGACCAGGAGAGAAGAAAAGGTTACATAAAATGTAACTGAACAATAGTTATAAATAATTTTACAGCATAAAACAATTATATTAGTCTCAAAGTTGATTAAGAGTAGGCTATTTGACCTACAGTTCAACTGTGAGACCTAAAAATCAAACTTACTTTCCACATTTCTTGCGATACTGCCTTTCAATCCCCTCTGCCCTGTGATGAAAAAAACAATACCAATCTGCATACGTTTCATATTTTGGGCATTTTTTCAGTAACACATTTACCAACCGAAATTAAGTTGCCAAATACCACAAAGCAATTTTCACATTTGAGATCAAACTGATGAATAATGATAGATGGGTGGTGTGGAAGGCTCATCAGCATGATATTTAGATAGTAGACCAAGATGAGCAGTGAATTTCTTAGTACCTTTTTATGTAAACATTCTCATCGTCTTCTACATTACAGAACTTATGTGCATGTTTGGCAGCATCTATTACTCTTGCTTTGTCTCGTGGCCGCATCGGTAGTTTCTCCAGTTGACAGTCTGTAAAATCAAGGGGAAATAACATGATGGCATGTCAGTTTCGTGTCCTAATACAACATTTGACAAGTCTGCAAAAACAGGCTGTATTTTCTCTAAGGTAGCTCAATATTGTGAAACCATAAGTTTCCATAAGTTCTCTATGGTTAAACAAGACAATATAAAAAACCTGAAACAACCTTCTTATTCACCTCCACTTTATAGCTGGGCAATAGGCATCCTAAATAACCCGACACATTGTCTGCTTATTCAATACTCACGGGAAATAACATTACACCCTGTAAACAGCGCGTGATACTGATGGTTTGAGGTCAAAGAAAATAGATGCACTAAAGGCTGTGGTGTGATGAAATACTTGAAAGCTTTCTCCTGTCTATGTAATTGACTGTGAAAATCCGCAATGTAACTTCACAGACTCTTATCAGCCTGTGTAACACATTGGCCGAGGTAACTACTGTTGGCTAGTGCTAAGCTAACATTTGTGGTGGTGGTGGTAGCAGCTAAGTTACCTAGTTAGTTACCTACCTACCTAGGGCCACGTTTACCCGGAAAGCTAGCTAGCGCTCTCTCTATGACATGTTATTCTTGATTAACTAGTTAGCTATAGATCAAATACAGAACTTCCTTAACACATTTTGAATACTAGAGCTAGCCAACGTTTGCTAACTACTATGGCTAGCTAGATAACTGCTAACTAGTTAGCTACTCACCGAGAACCAACACCATTTGCCCGCACAGACAATAATAAACATGAAGAGGCTTTTCTCCGTCATCGTATTCCTCTCGATCTCGGGTGTCTGAACAAACAACACTTCGTGAGACGACTTTCGGCATTGTTCCTAAAGTTAGCTACTTGAAATTGGGCAAACGGGGTAAGCAAAAAGTCAATAGACAAAAAACGTTTTGC
Source organism: Salvelinus sp. IW2-2015 (assembly GCF_002910315.2). Lineage (NCBI taxonomy): Eukaryota > Metazoa > Chordata > Actinopteri > Salmoniformes > Salmonidae > Salvelinus > Salvelinus sp. IW2-2015. Next base: position 50,051,120 of record NC_036860.1, on the reverse strand, counting down.
TTTATCTAAAAAAAAACTAAAAAAAACGTTTTGCTTTATATGCTGCTAGCTTGTCGATTAATGATTACGTAGACAATAGTACGTCATATAAAAGCGTATATAAGGCGTATATAAAACGTTTCTTGTCCAGCACTCCCGATAGGTGGCGGTGTTGAAGTAAAAATAACAACCTTTTTTTTTATCGCTTTGGTACTATGTACGTGGTACATTTTCACAACTTTTAGTATAAAACTCCAAACTGGTCACACTTGTAACGCAGCCAGTCTTTCATTCAAAATCTGTCATTCATTTGGATTGTAAACACCTCTCACCACACAACAATTGATTCAACATAAGTTTATTGTGAAATGTAATGAATGGTTTTGGTGATTAAACCAATACACAACATAATGTGTTTCCTTAGAAGTGCTGAAATATGCTAGTACTGTAAATTACACATTCTTCAAATTGTTTTAACCAGGCAAATCAGTTAAGAACAAATTCTTATTTACAATGATGGCCTACCCAGCCAAACCTGGACGACACTGGGCCAATTGTGCACTGTCCTATGGGACTCCCAATCATAGCCAGATGTGATACAGGCTGGATTCAAACCAGGTACTGTAGTGATGCCTCTTGCACTGAGATGCAGTGCCTTTGACCACTGCGCCACTCAGGAGCCCATTAGTCAATACACTTACATTGCCCAACAAAATTGACAGTAAATCTATAATTTCCATAATATCTATTCAATGTGTCATCAAAGGTGTGATCAATGAAAACAGTCTCTACAATCATTCATGAGAAAAAAACATACTTTTCCAGATGTAATTGCAACATAGGTGTACTGTCTGTAATCAAATGTAAGAAAATATATGAAACAAATGAAATTAATGAAAATAAAACATAACATTTAACACTCATTAATTTTCATCAAGCCTGTCTTGAGCATTTGGCCATAAATTCTCATCCACATCACAGGGAATGTCTTCCTTGTTCACACACCGCAGGAAAAACCTTATGGCATGACAAATCCAAGCTTGACATTGGTCTGCAATGATGTCATCGCATGCCTCATCCATGGCCAGGAGGGTGGAACCACAACATCTTCCTACCAGACCATTTTCAGAGATAGCTGCACACATGGAGATGTTTCCCCCACGTTGTCCAGGCACTTTGACGGTTACACATTGGTCGATGAGGTTCCGCCCATGGCACCGAGTTTTGGCAGGGTTGAAGCCTGCTTCATCAACAAAGATATACTTGTGATGGTTCACAGCAGTATCAAGCACCATCACCCTCTAAAGATATATTTTGGTTAGTTATTTTTACAGTATAGTTCTAATAGGATATTGTGAGGTAGCATGAACATCAAATAGTAACAGTAATACAGTATATAGTGCTGTACCTGAACATAATCGGCCCGCAGTTGTTTCACCTGGTTGTTGTTTCTCTCAAAAGGCGAGGAGTCATCATGCCAGGTAGTCCTGAGGCATGGTCCTAGGGCTCAGGTCCTCCGAGAGAGAGAAAGAGAGAGAGAGAGAGAGAAAGAAAAAGAGAATTAGAGAGAGCATACTTAAATTCACACAGGACACCGGATAAAACAGGAGAAATACTCCAGATATAACAGACTGACCCTAGCCCCCCGACACATACAGTAAACTACTGCAGCATAAATACTGGAGGCTGAGACAGGAGAGGTTAGTACAAACCTGTTTTGTGTGCCCTTAGGCCCATACTCCACTACCACATATCTACAACGAAAAATCCATGTGTACGTGTGTATAGTGCGTATGTTATCGTGTGTGCATGCATGTGTCTGTGCCTGTTTGTTACTTCACAGTCCCCGCTGTTCCATAAGGTGTATTTTTATCAGACAGAGGGACCACAATGGAAATAAGTCTCAGACTTTATTGTGATATCTCGATGATTTTACTAATGTGCATGTAAGGCTTTTTCACGTTTTATGTGTGCTTGGTTTTTTAGTTTTTTTAATGGTCGATTTAATAAACTCAACTAAAAAATGGAGCTCAGATACCAGCCAATTTAAAAAAAATATATATACTGTATATATACTGTATATGGTGACCAATTGTAGTTACCACTGTGAAATCAATTAGCAACAATGAGTAGTCATTATGTATGGTTATCATACATGTAATTTAGATGTTTATACTTTACAAACACAAACACATTTTATTTCTGTAGTTTTCAAAATCCATATACAGTTTAAGCCGGAAGTTTACATACATTTAGGTTCAAATCAAATCAAAAAATATTTTATTTGTCAAATACACTTGGTTAGCAGATGTTAATACGAGTGTAGCGAAATGCTTGTGCTTCTAGTTCCGACAATACAGTAATAACCAACGAGTAATCTAACCTAACAATTCCACAACTACTACCTTATACACACAAGTGTAAAGGGATACAGAATATGTACATAAAGATATATGAATGAGTGATGGTACAGAACGGCATAGGCAAGATGCAGTAGATGGTATTGAGTACAGTATATACATATGAGATGAGTAATGTAGGGTATGTAAACATAAAAGTGCATAGTTTAAAGTGGCTAGTGATACATGTATTACATAAAGATGGCAAGATGCAGTAGATGATATAGAGTACAGTATATACATATACATTATATTAAGTGGCATTGTTTAAAGTGGCTAGTGATACATTTTTGATCAATTTCCATAAATTTCCATTATTAAAGTGAACTGGAGTTGAGTCAGTATGTTGGCAGCAGCCACTCAATGTTAGTGGTGGCTGTTAAACAGTCTGATGACCTTGAGATAGAAGCTGTTTTTCAGTCTCTCGGTCCCTGCTTTGATGCACCTGTACTGACCTCGCCTTCTGGATGATAGCGGGGTGAACAGGCAGTGGCTAGGGTGGTTGTTGTCCTTGATGATCTTTATGGCCTTCCTGTGACATCGGGTGGTGTAGGTGTCCTGGAGGGCAGGTAGTTTGCCCCCGGTGATGCGTTGTGCAGACCTCACTACCCTCTGGGAGCCTTATGGTTGTGGGCGGAGCAGTTGCCGTACCAGGCGGTGATACAGCCCGACAGGATGCTCTCGATTGTGCATCTGTAGAAGTTTGTGAGTGCTTTTGGTGATGAGCCAATTTCATCAGCCTCCTGAGTTGAAGAGGCGCTGCTGCGCCTTCTTCACAACGCTGTCTGTGTGGTGGGACCAATTCAGTTTGTCCGTAGTGGTACGCCGAGGAACTTAAAACTTACTACCCTCTCCACTACTGTCCCGTCGATGTGGATAGGGGTGCTCCCTCAGCTGTTTCCTGAAGTCCAACATAATCTCCTTTGTTTTGTTGACGTTGAGTGTGAGGTTATTTCCTGACACCACACTCGAGGGCCTTCACCTCCTCCCTGTAGGCCGTCTCGTCGTTGTTGGTAATTAAGCCTACCACTGTAGTGTCCTCTGCAAACTTGATGATTGAGTTGGAGGCGTGCATGCCACGCATTCGTGGGTGAACAGGGAGTACAGAGAGAGGGCTCAGAAACGCACCTTGTGGGGCCCCAGTGTTGAGGATCAGCGGGTGGAGATGTTGTTACCTACCCTCAGCACACTGGGGGCGGCACGTCAGGAAGTCCAGGACCCAGTTGCACAGGGCGGGGTCGAGACCCAGGGTCTCGAGCTTGATGACGGTTTGGAGGGTACTATGGTGTTAAATGCTGAGCTGTAGTCAATGAACAGTATTCTCACATAGGTATTCCTCTTGTCCAGATGGGTTAGGCAGTGTGCAGTGTGGTTGCGATTGCGTTGTCTGTGGACCTATTGGGGCGGTAAGCAAATTGGAGTGGGTCTAGGTGTCAGGTAGGGTGGAGGTGATATGGTCCTTGACTAGTCTCTTCAAAGCAATTCATGATGACGGAGCAGTGAGTGCTACGGGGCGGTAGTCGTTTAGCTCAGTTACCTTAGCTTTCTTGGGAACAGGAACAATGGTGGCCCTCTTGAAGCATGTGGGAACAGCAGACTGGGATAAGGATTGATTGATATGTCCGTAAACACACCAGCCAGCTGGTCTGCGCATGCTCTGAGGATGCGGCTGGGATTGCCGTATGGGCCTGCAGCCTTGCGAGGGTTAACACGTTTAAATGTTTTACTCACTTCGGCTGCAGTGAAGGAGAGTCCGCAGGTTTTGGTAGCGGGCCGTATTGTCCTCAAAGCGAGCAAAGAAGTTATTTAGTCTCTCTGGGAGCAAGACATCCTGGTCCGCGACGGGGCTGGTTTTCTTTTTGTAATTCGTGATTGACTGTAGACCCTGCCACATACCTCTTGTGTCTGAGCCGTTGAATTGCAACTCTACTTTGTCTCTATACTGACGCTTAGCTTGTTTGATTGCCTTGCAGAGGGAATAGCTACACTGTTTGTATTCGGTCATGTTTCCGGTCACCTTGCCCTGGTTAAAAGCAGTGGTTCGTGCTTTCAGTTTCGGCGAATGCTGCCATCAATCCACGGTTTCTGGTTTGGGAATGTTTTAAATGTTGTTGTGCGGCTCCTGACAGACGGGCGGCTTTGAAGGCTCAGGACAGACGGGCGGCTTTGAAGGCTCAGGACAGACGGGCGGCTTTGAAGGCTCAGGACAGACAGGCAGTTCAGACGGCGCTGGGCAGACGGATAGCGCAGATGGCACTGGGCAGACGGGCAGTGCAGGCGGCACTGGGCAGACGGGCAGTGCAGGCGGAACTGGGCAGACGGGCAGTGCAGGCGGAACTGGGCAGACGGCAGACTCTGGCCGGCTGAGGCGCACAGTAGGCCTAGTGCGTGGTGCCGGAACTGGAGGTACTGGGCTGGAGACACGCACCACAGGGAGAGTGAGTGGAGGAGGAACAGGGCTCTGSWYACGCACAGGAAGCCTGGTGCGTGGTGTAGGCACTGGTGGTACTGGGCTGGGGCGGGGAGGTGGCGCCGGATATACCGGACCGTGCAGGCGTACTGGCTCCCTTGAGCACCGAGCCTGCCCAACCTTACCTGGTTGATTGCTCCCCGTAGCCCGACCAGTGCGGGGAGGTGGAATAACCCGCACTGGGCTGTGTTGGCGAACCGGGGACACCATGCGTAAGGCTGGTGCCATGTATGCCGGCCCGAGGAGACGCACTGGAGACCAGACGCGTTGAGCCGGCTTCATGGCASCTGGCTCAATGCTCAATCTAGCCRGGRCAGTGCGGGGAGGTGGAATAACCCGCACCGGGCTAAGCACACGTACAGGAGACACCGTGCGCTTTACCGCATAACACGGTGTCTGCCCGTACTTTCGCTCTCCACGGTAAGCTCGGGGAGTTGGCAAGTCTCTTACCTGCCCTCGCCACACTCCCTTGTAGCCCCCCCCCAATAATTTTTTGGGGCTGACTCACAGGCTTCCTACCGCGTCGTCGTGCTGCCTCCATTCACCGGTATCCCTCCTCACACTGCTCCAGAGTATCCCAGGCGGGCTCCGCCATTCTCCTTGGGTCGATCGCCCACCTGTCGATCTCCTCCCACGTAGTGTAATCCAGACTCTGCTCCTGCTGCCGCTGCCTGTTACCCCGCTGCTTGGTCCTTGGTTGGTGGATGATTCTGTAACGCTCGTCCTCCTCCTCGTCTGAGGATGAGCAAGGATCGGACCAATATGCAGCGTGGGTTGAATACATAATGATTTATTTGCAAAAGACGAACACGAAGAACACTTGACAAAATACAAAATAACAAAACGACGTGAACAGACCTGTACTTGAGAACATAAAACAAGAACGCACGAACAGGAACGTATACACGTATACACGAACGAACGAACGAACGAACAAAACAGTCCCGTGTGGCACAAACACTGACACAGGAACAATCACCCACAAACAAACAGTGAGAACGGCCTACCTTAATATGGTTCTCAATCAGAGGAAACGTAAAACACCTGCCCCTGATTGAGAACCATATCAGGCTAATTGAAAATGAACCCAACATAGAAACACATAACATAGAATGCCCACCCAGCTCACGTCTTGACCAACTAAACAAAGACAAAACAAAGGAAATAAGGTCAGGAACGTGACAATATGAAAGGTATTTCTAGATTAAACCCTGATTAGGTTTGGTGAAAAATCAAGGCAAAGGGTGGCTGCTTTGAACAATCTCAAATATAAAATATATTTTGATTTATTTAACACTTTTTGGGTTATTACATGATTCCATTTGTGTTATTCTACAATGTATAAAATAGTAAACATAAAGAAAAACCCTTGAATGAGTAGGTGTGTTGAAACTTTTGACTGGTACTGTACATATGAAATGAGTAAATAAGTATGTAAACATTATTAAAAAGTGACTAGTGTCCCATTATTAATGTGACCAGTGATTCCATGTCTATGTATATCCTTTTGGCCTTCCTGTGACATTGGGTGCTCTAGGTGTCCTGGAGGGCAGGCAGTGAGCCCCCGGTGATGCGTTGGGCAGACTGGACCACCCTCTGGAGAGCCCTGCTGTTGCGGGCGGTGCAGTTCCCGTACCAGGCCGTGATACAGCCCAACAGGATGTTCTCAATTGTGCATCTGTAAAAGTTTGTGAGGGTCTTCGGGGCCAAGGCAAATTTCTTCAGCCTCCTGAGGATGAAGAGGCGCTGTTGCGTCACCTTCACCACACTGTCTGTGTGGGTGGACCATTTTAATTGAAAATGTGCTTAAAGTTGTGATGATTTGTTTTGAGTTTTGTGCTAAGAGTTGTGAAATTTGACAACATACTTCTGAAAATTGTACCAAAGTGATAAAAACAAATTTTGTAATAAAGCAGGTAAAAAGTAGAGAAATACAAAATCCCTGTAAATCCCTTTTGAAAAAACTGTTAAATCTGAAACTGGATGTCACTCTGTGGCAGAAATTCAGTCTTTTTTATGATAGATGAGACACCGCTACTCATCCAGACAATAAATTATACTATTGACTCAATATGAGATGCTCCTGTTATCTCATGCAGTGTACAGTACCAGGTAGGTAGTCAAGAGATCACCAGCTATTGTTGTATTGTTTTCTGACACGTTGGCAGAGTAATTATATGAGTGGATGTTCAGCCAATGCAATGTGTGTGTGTGTGTGTGTGTGTGTTTGAGAGAGAAAGAGTGAGTGAGTAAGAGAGAGAGAGAGAGTGTATGTACTGTATGTGCTCTGCACTGCACGCATTTAACTGCAAGTGGTTATATGTTTGAGAGACCTGACAGTGGAGCCTCAGGCTTGCTTGCGATCATTTGGATCAGGACTACAGCAAGAGTTGCCTCTCGTTATGGCTCCTATAATGCACCCTTTATGCATCCTCATTTATATTTCTCTGACAGACGTCATAGGTAAGTCAGTTCATTTGAGTATCAATAATAGGATAAAAACTGTACAGACGGAATAATAATTAGATTTTGCCTGAATCTATGAATAATGTGCACTTCATTCTCATTAGTGAAAAGTGAGGAAGTTGAATCAAACTGTTAATGTATGGCACTTAAAATCATTACAGCTTATTTGTGATTACATACCCGGATGGTTTGAATTGCCTGTGAATGTCTGCTAAATAATATATGAATTTCCCTCCTGAGTATAATGGGGCCATTGACACGCAGCATTACATTATACTTGTTTTGCGTTAGTCCATTAAGTATGACATCTCCCTCAAAATAGCGTTTTAAACATTAAGGTAACAGTAATTATGATTCTGAATATGAGTATCATACAATTAATCATGTATTAACCCATTTGGATAATAATTATATCTGTTACCTATATGGTTTCTCATCACCATCATTATTGTATGAGTACTGAATGTTAGTTTATGCATCAAAACAACAAAAGGTACCATAGAGGGTACAATTTGAAACACTGCCAAAGAAAATGCTTTTCACCACAGGAATAACCCTTCTGCTCAAAAATGATTAGTATTCATCATATGTATTATTATTAGTACATCTCCCACAGTAAATGAGAATCATAACTAGCTTATTGTATGTATAAATCCAACTCAACTCAGAAGCACATTCATTATTAAAAATAAACAGGAAAAAAACTATCTCCTGAGAATGAGTGTGGATGGAAGGTGATGAGGAAATTGTATCAGTGTGATGCCACACAGCATTCCTGAATACATTAGTGTCTCTATAGAGTAGACTCATTTAGATACAGATTTTGTTTGGATTCCCCTTGTCGTGTATTTTGCAGTGATTGTTTGCAGAATGTGAAATAGTGTTAAACATGGAAGGACTTGCTGTTGTTTTATGATAAGAAAAGCACTAATGTAAGACCCACATTTAGTAACTGCGCTGAACAGAAGCAATGTATGATTAAAAGAACCACATGTTTATGGAAATTAAACTGTTGAATGAGTTCGTGTGGTATCCCACTGCGCACACCCTGTCATTTCAACGTGGATAATTGGGTAATATTTGGTTGAGACTGTCACGACTTCCGCCGAGGTCAGTCCCTCTCCTGGTACGGGTGGCGTTCGGCGGTCGACGTCACCTGTGTTCTAGCCATCGCTGATCCTTCTTTCATTTTCCATTGGTTTTGTCTTTATTTTCTACACACTTGGTTTTCATTATCCAATTACATGTTCATGTATTTAACCCTCTGTTTCCCCCATGTTTGTTGTGCTTGTTTATTTCTATGTTCAGTTTGGTATGATGGCTGTTTTTTTTGACGGGTGCTGTGTTCACCCGTGCGTAATGTTTACCATTAGTTTTTTGGTCATATTTTTGGGTCATATAAGTGTATTTGTTGTACCGTGTGCCTTTATTTTATTGAGTAAAGTACATTGCTCACTCATTTGGCTCTCCTGCGCCTGACTTCATGCACCAGCTACACTCACCGTCTGACAGAGACGTTGATCAATGAGATTACAACCTACAATCAGTGGCCAGTTGTTAGGTACACTACATACAGTCATGAGGCCGTAGCTTGCTATATAAAGCAGGCAGAAAGGCATGGAGGTGGCCGGTAGCCTAGTGGTTAGAGCATTGGGCTGGTAATTGAAAGGTTGCTAGATCTAATCCCTGAGCTGACAAGGTAAAAATCTGTCTTCCTGTCCCTGAACAAGACAGTTAACCCACTGTTCCTAGGCTGTCATTGTAAATAAGAATTTGTTCTTAACGGACTTGCCTAGTTAAATAAATAAAAATGTTTGATTGAACGTTAGACTGGGCAAAATTAGTGACCTAAGTAACTTTGAGCATGGTACAATCGTCAATTCCAGTATCTCAGAAAAGGCTGGCCTCCTGGGCTTTTCACACACGACAGTGTCTAGGGTTTACAGAGAATGGTGCAATAAACAAAAAACATCCAGTCAGCAGCAATAATGTGAGTGAAAACAGCTTGTTGATGAGAGGTCTAAGGAGAATGGCAACAATCGTGCAAGCTAACAGGCGGGCCCCAAATAAAGGCGCAGAACGGCATCTCGGAACGTACAACTCGTCAGTCCTTGTCACGGATGGGCTATTGCAGCAGACGACCACACCGGGTTCCACTCCTATCAGCTAAAAACAAGAAGAAGCGGCTCCAGTGTGCATGCGATCACCTTCACTAGACATTTGAAGAGTGGAAAAACATTGCCTGGTCTGACAAATCCCAGTTCTTGAATCATCAGGATATGGCAAATAACAGCATGAGTCCATGGCCCCATCCTGGCTGGTGTCAATGGCACATGCTGGTGGTGGTGATGTAATGATGTGGGGAATGTTTTCCTGGCACACGTTAGGTCCCTTTATACCGATTGAGCAATGTTTCCATGCCCTGAAGAATTCATGCTGTTCTGGAGGCAAAGGGAGGTCCGACCCGATACTGGATGGGTGTACCTAATAAACCAGCTACTGAGTGTATAATTCACCCACTCAAAAAGACAGCCAAAATTAGTTGAATTTTCAATGTGTTATCATTATGCTTTCAACCATCTGAAAGCACAACCAAATTCCAATGGATAAACAATGTCTGATATGTTGCTTATTTATACAACAGTGTTATCACTGTGCTTCATCTAATAGCAGAACCAAATGACCTGGATTGCAATTGAGATTACATGACAAGTACATGGTGCAAGTGATCAATGCCGTTCAAGATTCTGCACAGATTATTACAGCAATTGTGAAGATCTCTCCAGTCTTGCGAAAACCTATGCATACTATCTTGAACACGTACACTTCATATATGATTACATAAGAAGAAATGTATAGTTACAGTAACCTCAATGTGGCCCTGGATGTGGTACTCATTTTACAGTTGAACGTTTCATTAGTTTAAAAGCCTTAACTTTAGGCTATATACTGTATTACAAAAGTAATAGTGAATTGTGTTTGATTGACAATGCAGACAAATATAGATTTTTAACTTCTGCTTGGATAGTTCCACTTGTGCCACTGACTTAGTCTGCCTTTAATTCCAGTATGTCTAGAAATGTATAATTTTGGATTCACGTCTCTATCTCAACCAATATATATAAGTTAAATGACAGGACAAAATCAAATCCAATTTGAAATGTACCTTTTACAGTTTGATTTGATTTTAGACATAAATCCAACATATCAATTATTAATTCAGTCACTGGCACAGATGGAACTATCCAAGCAGAAGATACATCTCCTTGTCGGTATTTGGTTGTGTTGACAACCAAACACAATTCAATATTTAAGTGATAATGCCCTCGAAGCCGGTGTTTGGAGGATATATTGGCACGGTTGTTGTTTCTTCGAGGGCCGGAAAACCATGCCAATATAGCCTCCAACACCAGCTTCGAGGGCATTGTCACTTTTATTCAATGGATTACCATATTAAAATAATGATTGACATATTTGAATTAAAAACGTGATTTTGATTAATTTATTAATACCATTTCATCCTTCCTCAAGATATAGTCTCGACACAAATCTAGGGTTGCTACCCATGCCGGCTGGTCATTCATTCTATCGGTTCGGTTGCCAGAGACACGACCCAGTCATTTAGTCTTTTTGTTCTGGATCTATTGGACGCGACCGAGTCGTTCGCTTTTTAAATGTTCTATTGTCATACTGGCTGGCAACGTTCTTATCCCTTGCTTGCTAGCCAGCCAACTACCGCTAACTTAGTCATGTCAAACAATGCAGCCAGAAAACTTCAAATTAGCTACATTTGTTAAGCTGTTTCTAGTGACATTTATTTGGATACAGCCATAACAATGCTAATTCACCTGGCATAGAAAATGTGCTCTCTCATCAGGACACTGTTGTTCAGAGGAACTAGCCAACAACACAGCTAACACAATCACTTCAAACTGAAGCTGGAAAGACTGCAAACTAGCTTCGTTTCATTTTAACTGTTTTCTATTGATATTTCTTTGTACATATCCATAAAAATTATGCTAATTCATGATTTTTGAGAAAAGCTGCCTGCCTGTCTGTCTCATCCCGACATGTTCATTACTATGCGACAGCTGGAGATCAAATTTTAATATTGAAACAATGTACAAAATGTCAGAGAGACAGCAAGGTTTATACAAATCTCCACTGTTGAAAACTTAATGTTAGTCTAAAAGAAATGTGAGATAATGTCTAGATGCTTTTTATAGTGGAGATCAAGTTTATAAATTGCCTGACTGGGCTGATGAGACAGTGTATTGCACAGTCAGATGGAACAGAGTAAGTCATTTTAAGATCATAGTTTTAGCCGGTGGTTACTTGTGGAATGGACACCGGCTAGAATGCAGTTTTACCAATCAACATTAGACACATCTGTTGTATAATATTAAATATCATTACATTTGAAATCGGATTCTACCTACATGTGTATTTATCCTACTGTTTTTACCAAAACAAATGTTTTTAGTTGAATTCTGGATTTAATTGAAACAATTGTTGATGATCATTGATATGAGTGATAAAGTATGGTCACATTTCATTTGCTTTATTAAACCTACCCTTTGGAATGACTTCGATAGCAACAGGGAATCTATCTTGTTTTCAGTTGAGTTCTCTCAACAATCATTCTCACGATAGCACATTGGTAATAGTCGGTGACAAATAGCATAGCTAAGCAGGGCTTGGTTAAAACCTTGGCTCGGAGTCCAAAGGGTAGCTGTAGATTGATAAATTATTCTGTAGGAGGAGCTGCCCAGACTGATAGTGGATATAACGTTGAAGATCTGATGTTTTAGATGTACAAATTCAACATATTTTATACAAGGTTTGTCAATATTGAAATTTGGTTAGCATTATGAAATAATCCTGTGGTTGAAAAGTCACCCTAAAAACAACACTTCCAATCTACTTTTTTCAAATCCAATGTATTTTCCACGTAGCAATAGGTTGACAAATTATAATGAAATGACTGAGTCAAGCAGTTTGTGCAAAGTGGGATGTTGCTTGTGATTATGCAGAGCATCACATTTACGATGTGCATTGTGTGAAATTAAATGTACAGTAATAAACTGTTTGTCTTAATTCCTTTGGGTATCTCAGTTCTACAAATACAAACAATTTAACAGTAAAGTGAACTTGTATAAAGTTTTTTATTACACGTGTGGCAAACTGTTGTAATAATTTAGAAGAAAAACCTCCATCCCACCCCCGGAGCTGTTCCACTGCTACTATGGGGAATGTGGGGGAACGAAGGGGAACCTGCGTGACGTCTTGAGGCTGTGAGGTCACACGAGGGGTGGCAGATCAGTCAGTGTTCTAAGCACAGCTTCCATCAGTCATGTGACCTGACAGCATCTCGAACTCAGACATCTTGACAAGAAGGCAAAACTACCATCATTGTAAAGGCAGCCTTCCTCCTCTTCGTCTGAAGAGGAGGTGTAGCAGGGATCGGACCAAGACGCAGCGTAGTTTGTGCTCAACATATTTAATAAAGACGATAAACGTGAACACTTACACAATACAAAAATAACAAACGTGGCAAACCGAAACAGTCCTCTCTGGTGAAACGAACACAAAGACAGGAAACAACCACCCACAACCCCTAACACAAAACAAGCCACATAAATATGATTCCCAATCAGAGACAACACAAAACACCTGCCTCTGATTGAGAACCATATTAGGCCAAACATAGAAACAGACAAACTAGACACACAACATAGAATGCCCACCCAGCTCACGTCCTGACCAAACACTAAAACAAGTAAAACACACAAGAACTATGGTCAGAACGTGACAATCATAGATGTCATGTATCATCAAGGTCTTTGATGTAGGACTGTTTACTTGTTATATATCAAAAAGCCTGTTCATTTGTTTTTATTTAAATCACTGTATTTAACCATAGGCGCTCAATAAATGTCATGCATAATTTAGAATAAATCTATGGTGTCTATATGAAATTTGACACTAACAAATAGGTTCACTTAGCTGTTTCCTGATACCTCCAAGCAGGCCATATACAAAGCCATTATGCTCATACAATGTTTTCAGTTTTTCATACATTTTACATGTCATATTTCTCTGTATTTTCTATGTCAAATTAAATATTACAAGTTATTTTCCAATGATGCAAAGGTCAAGATAGATTAAACTTTTTAAAATTATTATATAAATAGTGACAAAAGGAATAAATACACAGTGAATAACAATGAGTAACAAGACTTTGTCCACATTTTATTGTGTAACAATTTTTTTTTGTGTTACAGACATGAATTTAAAATGGGTTCAATTGAGAGTTTGTCACTGGCCTACACACACACACACACACAATACCCTAAAATGTCAAAGTGGAATTGTGTTTTTAGAAATGTGTAATAATGACTTACAAATGAAAAGCTGAAGTATCTGGAGGGAATAAGTATTCAGCCCATTTGTTATGGCAAGCCTAAATAAGTTCGGGTGTAAAAATTGTTTACCATGATTTGTAATAAATTTGCAAACATTTCTAAAAACATGTTTTCACTTTGTCATTATGGGATATTGTGTGTGGATTACAGAGGATTTTATTTTAATTTATACATTTTATAATATGGTTGTAACGTAACAAAATGTTGAAAAAGTCAAGGGGTCTGAATAGTTTCCGAAGGCACTGTAGATGTGTGAGAAAAAACACATACTAATAAATTTTTATTTCAGGCTGTACTAACAAAATTTGGAGGGGTAAAGTGACTAGACAGACAGTAGCAACAGCGTATTTGGTGAGTGTGAAAGTGTGTGCTTGTGTGTGTGGCGTCAGTATGCATGTATGCACATGTGTGTGTGGGCCTATGTACTGTATATGTGTGTTGGTGTGTCAGTGTAAGTATGTGTGAGTAGAGTCCATTGTGTGTGAATAGAATCAGTGTAAGAGAATTAGAGAAAGGGTCAATGCATATAGTCCGGTTAGCCATTTACCAGTCTTGTTTAGCAGTCTCACGGCTTGGGGGTAGAAGCTGTTCAGGGTCCTGTTGGTTCTAGACTTGGTGTAATGGTACCACTTGTCATGCGGTATTAGAGAGAACTAGTGCTTCGGTGGCTGGAGACTGACAATTTTTGGGACTTCCTCTGACACCGCCTGATATCGCCTATATGACTTCATTATCTTGTTTTTGATTGCTTCTATCCATTGATACTCAAAATACGGCCATGCTCTCGGAAACCTGAATAAGAAAGTTGTTTAACGTCGTTTTGGATTGAATCAGATATGTTTGAGTGTCTCCTCCAGAATCATCCACAGACAGCAGCCTCTATTCTGGTGCTGATGTCTGCCCACTGGGCCAGTTCCCCTGTGGCAACCTGTCTGTGTGCCTGCCCCAGCTCTACCACTGCAATGGGGTCCAGGACTGTGCTAATGGAGCTGATGAGGAGAACTGTGGTGAGTCTTGAACCACAGCAGCTTCAGGAGGGTAAACAGATGTTTAGTGTGCAGTGTCTGGTTGTTGAAGTGGGAGGGAGGGCAGGGGTGGGGGAAATAAGATAGCATTTAGAAGACTAATTTCTGCTTCAATGCATCTGTACTGAGATATTCATCAAGCAATTTGTCAAGGTCACACAAAATATGAACAAACATGTTGATAACTTCACACAATTAAGTTCCGCACAAAGATGTACAAATGCACAAAAATGAAATATGTCTCTATCATCTTTCCCTGAACAGTGGACAACAGCGGGTGGCCACATCTTTTTGATGCCTTTATGAAGAAAAATGTTGAAGAGTCCAAGGAATGCAGTGAGTATACATTTTCAGAAGCAAATGCAATTATTTACATATCTAATGTTGCACTGCTTTAAATTAATACATTAACTAAAGCTAAAAATGTATCAACCCATTTGAAATCATACATTGAGGTCATCCATTCACATCATTCTGTTACCGTAAATAGTCTAAATAAATTTGAGCAAATCTAAGAAACAATAATTCCAGGAAATGGTATGTGGGGCATTTATCTGCATGTGTGTGCATGTTTCTTCTGTGCTTCTCTTCTGCAGTGCTGGACGTGTTCCCAGAGGTATGCTTCTGTGAGGCCAGGAGAGTTAACTGTAACAAAAAGGGACTACTCAGCGTCCCAGCTGTGTCTTCCAATATAACATCTCTGTGAGTAGACTGGATTCCTACCCTTGTGAAGTCTAACACCAGAGCACAGTTATAGGTATTGGGATTGCTAGAGTAGATTCCTATTGTAGCATCTGGACAACATGTGTACATCTATGATGCTGTATTAGCAGTCAAACTAGCAGCTCTCTCTACCCTCAGTGAGCTGAACAGCAACCAGATAACAGCTCTCCAACCAGACCAGTTCATCCGCTACAGACACCTTGAGAGACTGTGAGTGTGAAACCCTTTTTGACCTTTCCTTCTTTCTCTGCACTGACTCTGACAAGTGTTTATGTTCAATCTGTTTAAAGGTCCTGAACAGTCCAAAACATGTTTTTCTTCAATTTGGATGATATTTGGGTGAAACCAGATCAAATGGGATGGACCGAAGTATGAAAAATTACTGTTGCTGGTACATTGGTAAAGTTTGATTATTGGGCAGGTTAGCATTTCTCGTCATTAATCTTATTCTGGAGGCAGCTATGCAGTGGTCAATAGCTAGCACAGCCACAAAGTCATAAAATCAGATTTTAGACCTAACCTTAACCACACTGCTAACCCTAACCTTAAATTAAGACCAAAAAGCAAATTGAATTTTTACAGTATAGCCAACTTTGACTTTGCAGCTGTAATATCTAAAGGGAAATCGCTCAGTTCTGCCTCCAGGTAGTACTGAGCGATTAGTGCTTTTTGAGGTCGGTTCGGTTTCGGTTCGATTATGAAAAAAATCACAGTTTTGATTAATGTAAAAAAAAAAAAAAAAAAAAAAAAAATGCACTTGCATTATGGGGCTAAATTTGTTAACCGAATAACAATTAATATAAAGTCATAATGGTAGTGATGCAGTACTGATTTATTCATATGTTTAACCATCTTTATTCACATTACATTTACTTTACATTTACTTAAATAAATATTTCAGTTTGTTGTGTATGTTAAAAAAATATTGATGACTTTATTTTTCATTCCAAGTCATCATCTCATCTCTGTAGAGCTACTGCCTATGCTTTTCTGTCAAAGATACAGATAAAGGGGGAACTATAAGTGTCTGTGTTAGCTAGTTACTCGTTAGCTAGGTCTTCATCAATCCTGCATGGAAAAAGAGGTAAAAAATGTAGGCTATGATTCTATCGAAAACTCCCACCCAGGTTGTCATGTAACACCCTGTCAGTCCTCTGCAACTGCAACAGATGGGATATGTCAATCCTGAATGTATATTTATGAATGAACCCAGACCTTTCCCTGTCCAGTTTCAACTGAAATTGTCCCAACTGAATGCTACATAGCTAGCTTGATATAACTGCTGGCAGTTCATTTTGGCTATACATTTTACCAGAATTTTTTTTATTCACTCTGTTACAAACAAATAATTTGTGAACATGATGTGATGTATGACAGGATTGGTTTTTGCATGCAATATCAATCTTGTTTGCTTGAGATGATCTCACTGCAACATTGTGTCCAAGTTGCTTGACATAGGAGTTTCAAAGAACTGTCAGTCAAGGTGAGCTCCCAACCACTCAGCCTAATAGCTTCACCCACTCAGCTATAAGCTTCCCACCCACCTCAGCCTATTAGCTTCCCCCCACTCAAGCCTTTAGCTCCCCACCCACTCAGCCTATTAGCTCCCCATCCACTCAGCCTATTAGCTTCCCACCCACTCAGCCTATTAGCTTCCCACCCACTCAGCCTATTAGCTTCCCACCAACTCAGCCTATTAGCTTCCCACCAACTCAGCCTATTAGCTTCCCACCAACTCAGCCTATTAGCTTCCCACCAACTCAGCCTGGTCCTTCAGCCTTACTGATAGTTGGAAATGAGAGATGCTCCGAATTTGAGAAAATTAAAACATAATTTTAAAACGGGAACCAATATTGATATTTTACTTGGGAAATAGGATGACTGTTCAGGACCTTTAAATGCATGCAATGTCTAATGTGAATTAGTCTTCATTCAAATCACAAAGAGGGTTTAAAACCCTGGACAATAAAATGTCACCAAATAATTTGTTTGTTAAAAAAGTTATGAATTCAGTAAATGTTTCTATTCATCCATACTTATGAAGAGGCAAAATGTAGCGGTACCTTTACCTTCAAGAGCCACTTCTGTTGAATGTTCAAATGTTTTGTGGAATGTCCTACATAAATAATTGCCCAGTCTCTCTTTGTTACACCATAAACAGAGTATACAGCATCCACCAACAATGTGTGGCCTTGAATGGTACAGTATCTCCATTCAACTGAATGATAAAGCCAATGTTGTAAGAAAGTTGTCCATTTAAGAAAGTGGTGTTTGTCACATACTAACATAATCCTCAATATATTTATCCTCGCTCTGACAATCATCATGTAGTTGTGTCTCATTATTGATGAGATCTTATTTCTTTCTTATTATACCAGGGCTTTGTCATTAAAACCTTTGAATATGTTTCTCTTCCACAGACACCTGGAAGACAACAGGATCAAAAGAATCTCCAAGCAGGCATTCTCAGGACTCTACTCACTAAGAAGACTGTAAGTCCTAATTCATTATGGGCCATGGTCTGACCTGCGGTACCATGCGTACATCCCTACATCACCACTAATGGTTGCCCTACATCACACTTCATGAAAAGGTATTGTAAGTTATGTAGTATGTAATACTGTAGGATGTGTAAGTGGGCCAACAATGTATGTTGAGCTCCTTGAGAACAAAATATGTAGGGAAATCAAAGAGAACCAGTCAATGAATACACTGACTCATTTATTGGCGCATCCTTGAGAAGTGTAAATAGATTCAGATACTGTAGTCTTTCTCCTTCTATTCAAACCTAAGATGTGTGAAGTGCACAGGTCTAGAAGACATAAATCAGATGAAGCCCGGCTGGTCTGTAATTAAAAGGAAGACATGAAAACCTTTCATCCTACTCTGTCAGGATTTGCACAGAGGACAGGGTATCTTGGAGATTATATACTAGTCACTCTGACAGATAGTCTTGGATAGTTAACAGCAAAATCAACTACTCCTACTTTTCACTTGTCACAGCTATTTTCACATCCAGCTTAATGTTAGTGGGAAAGGGCTCGTAAGTAAGCATTTCACAGATAAGTCTACACCTGTTGTATTCGGCGCATGTGACAAATAAAACATGATTTGATTTAGTGTCTCTCCTCTGCATTCCTGAGGGTCCCAGGGGGTTATCGGTGTAAGGCTGTGGGAAACAAACAATGACAAGGAAAATGTGTTAGTGCTCTGTCCTAATAGTCTCAGATAGAGTTTGCATGAGGAACAGGTGGATGTGTTACCCTACCTTACCACATTCCATATTACTTGCAAGCAGTGGAATGTTCAAAGTGCAGAAGTAAGATCTGCAATTACAACTGTCCCTTTGTCAATATTGTTTTCTTTACTATATTATTATTATTATCATTAATATTATTATCTGGCTTTTCATCTTAAAATGTACATCCTCATCCCCTTTGATGTATGTTTTCCCTCCCTGTAAAACTGGCCTGCTGTGCTAAGATTTCTCAGTCAGAATCGGATTACATCGTTGAAGGCTGGCATTTTTGGAGACCTCTCGAACCTGGAGTGGCTGTAAGTGAACTGGTGTGGAGAATTTTTTTCAGTGACCTTAAAGACACATTCATTAGGAAATGCTTCAGTGTGTCAGTGGGATTCATGAGATTTGTAGACAGTATTTATCTCATTGATACAAAAACACCTGTATATCTTGTTGGAAAATGTGCTGCACTGGGCAGTTGTTCTCATTGACCTTAAAGGGATAGTTTGAGATTTTTGCAATTAAGCCCTTTTTGCTATATACCCAGAGACAGATGAACTCATGGACACCATTGTTGTCTCTGTGTGCAGTTTGAAGGAAGTTGGAGGTAGTTTCTGGAGCGATTTCTAACTAGCGTTAGCGCAATGACTGGAAGTCTATGGGATCAGCTAGCTAGAGTGCGCTAACGCCAGTTTATCCCATAGACTTCCACTCATTACGCTAGTTAGCTATTGCTCCTGAAACTACCGCCAACTTCCGTCAAACTGCACAGACATACAATTTGCCAAAATCTTGATCTGTTTAAAGCCAGCTTCATTCTCTGCCTCAGAGAATGCCTCAGTTTGTGCTGCACTATCTTCCCAAGAAAGTAATGAGGATAAGGTATGATACCGTGTGACATTTATGGTGTAGCTAACAATCCTCATGTGTGATACATGATGGTATGATATCAGGGTCCATGTACCAATGCCCCCTAAGACGGTTCTTTGACAACAGTGATTATAGCTCACGTATAGCTGCAGAGGCTCTCTATTCATTTTGTCTAATGTGACGGATGTGAAACTCGTGACGATTACATGATCAAAGTCAACAAACATAGATGTCAAGGTTGGAGTAGGACACAAATGGATATATTTCTCTGTTTCCTCTGGGTGTAGGATTCTTGACGAAAATAGAATCACATCTATGAGACAGAAATCGTTTGAGGGCCTGAAATCTTTATTTTTCCTGTAAGTATCATGCCACTGTGCTTCTCACTTTAAGAGCTCATGAGATTTGCATCATTTAACCAACACACTCTTTTAAATTTAATTTGGCTGCAGGTCTTTGCTGAATAATTCCCTAGAATCCATCCCCAAGAAATCTGTCTGCCTGGAAATGCCTAGATTAAACTGGCTGTAAGTAACAGAATAACATCTAACCCACTATGATGGATAATATATTTTACTGTATTTGATAATGCTTAAATCATGTTTCCTCATAACCATGTTTATTATTTATGAACGTTTGCCATAATCACTCTGCAACAGTATCTGTTTTCAGAAATGTACCATTTTCTCATTAAAACACTACTTTGAGTATTTACCAACTACCAGATACTGATGCTGATATCATGAATTAATGCCAGAATGGCCTGACATCTTTTTCACAGAGAACTGGAGGGGAACAGGATATCATCTTTGTGGGTTTCCAGCTTTCAAAACTGCACCACTCTGACAGTATTGTGAGTTTTGTTTAATTAAAAATAGATATCGTCCTCAACTCCTTTACAAAATTTTGACATCTTTGAACCAAATCCAACTGCATAGAATGCCTTTACAGTCATTAATTTATTTTACAACAATTACAACTACACTAGAGAGATGAACGCAATGAAAGAAGACACTTGCTTGGTTTTCATATGATTTATATTTCAAAATAAATGTTGCCCTACCCTAAGGACAAATTTCCTGCTGTAAAAGCCAGACTGGTAAGTGGCGCTGGTGCTAAAGCTATGTACTTCAGTCTGGAGCCTCTGCACTATTACAGCTGGTAATGAAATTCAGTCTGAGGGAGAGAGACCATTGGAGCCCACACACATTAAGTTGGCAGTTTCTATCATTGGTGATTACTCTCTCCATCACACATGGCCTTAGAGGCAATCAGTACAGTCAGGGAAGAAAAATTCTGAAATGTGTGGGGTGTATTAAAGCTCAGACACCGGTAGGATTGTCAAAAGTTTGACTGCCTAAAGTACTTAACACCTCTGAACAGAGTGTCGGCAGTCAACCTGTTTGTGTTCACACAACCATGACCTTGGAAGTCGTCAGCCACTCAGCCTTAAAATAGAATTGCTTGGCAATGCATATCTGTGCGTATTGCTTATGGTCTAGATTCGAAGCTATCTGCAATCATTTTGCTATTTTATAGAAAGCCCTTGTTGATACTAGCCGGATGTCTACAGCTAGATTACTACCTAGCAAGATGACAAAGAAACAATTTAATTCTCTCATAATCCCATAATGCCAGCACATAGCCAAATATTTAGTTAGCTAGCTAACGTTAGTATATTTGCTATTCACACAATATTCACACAACAACATAGGTAGCTGATTAGCTAAGGACAAGGCACTAACTCAGCAGCTAACGCAGGCATCTGATTCACGGAAACTAGCTAATCCATTGTGATTTAATTATAATTAATCAAGCTACAGTGGTTAGCTAGTTTAAAGGAAAATTACCTATTTTTTTTTAAATTGTTGGCTCCCCAACGTGAGGATTTGTGCTTTCCGATTGGTTCAAAGTCTAGTTTTTGGATACTGACGAGGATAGCTCACCAGCTTGTAGTCCTAAAACGAGTTACC
This sequence comes from Salvelinus sp. IW2-2015, assembly GCF_002910315.2. Lineage (NCBI taxonomy): Eukaryota > Metazoa > Chordata > Actinopteri > Salmoniformes > Salmonidae > Salvelinus > Salvelinus sp. IW2-2015. The sequence continues at coordinate 50,029,549 of NC_036860.1, read as the reverse complement.
TCTGGTTCGTCAAAGATTATGGATATACTGACAACGTACCTGTCTCTCTGCCCTAAGAATGGGAGTCATTGTCCACAAAGTGGCATGGTGAGCTGTCTAGCTCCCGCATCATTGTAATCCTTTTTTAAATATTCGATTAGGGTTGTTGACATCAATCACCTGTATTCAGTTGCGAGAGATGCTATGCTACTAGCCTCATTTCATTAAAATGTATAGCCATCTCGAGACAACTCCAATATAATGTGTTTTTTTCTCAAAGTTAATGGGATTTCAAGTGTCCTACATACAGTACCAGTCAAAAGTTTGGACAACTACTCATTCAAGGGTATTTCTTCATTTATACTATTTTCTACATTGTATAATAATAGAAGACATCAAAACTGAAATAATACATATGGAATCATGTAGTAACCAAAAAAGTGTTAAATCTAAATATATTTTATATTTGAGATTCTTCAAAGTAGCCACCCTTTGCCTTGATGACAGCTTTGCACACTCTTCTCAACCAGCTTCGTGAGGAACGCTTTTCCAACAGTCTTGAAGGAGTTCCCACATATGCTGAGCACTTGTTGGCTGCTTTTCCTTCACTCTGCAGTCCAACTCATTCCAAACCATCTCAATTGGGTTGAGGTCGGGTGAATGTGGAGGCCAGGTCATCTGATGCAGCACTCCATCACTCTCCTTGGTCAAATAGCCTTTACACAGCCTGAAGGTGTGTTTTGGGTCATTGTCCGGTTGAAAAACAAAATGATAGTCCCACTAAGCGCAAACCAGATGGGATGGTGTATCATTGCAGAATGCTGTGGTATCCATGCTGGTTAAGTGTGCCTTGAATTCTAAATAAATCACTGAGAGTGTCACCAGCAAAGCACCCCTAAACCATTGCCTCCATGCCTCCCGGTGGGAACCACACATGCGAATATCATCCATTCACTTACTCTGCATCACAAAGACACAGCGGTTGGAAGCAAAAAAAATCTCAAATTTGGACTCATCAGACCAAAGGACAGATTTCCACTGGACTAATGTCCATTGCTCGTGTTTCTAAGGCCCAATCAAGTCTCTTCTTATTGGTGTCCTTCAGTAGTGGATTCTTTGCAGCAATTCGACCATGAAGGCCTGATTCACGCAGTCTCGGAAGAGTTGATGTTGAGATGTGTCTGTTACTTGAACTCTGTGAAGCATTTATTTGGGCTGAAATCTGCAGCAGAGGTAACTCTGGGTCTTCCTTTCCGGTGGCGGTCCTCATGAGAGCCAGTTTCATCATAGCCCTTGATGGTTTTTGTGACTGCACTTGAAGAAACTTTCAAAGTTCTTGACATTTTCCGGATTGACTGACCTTCATGTCTTAAAGTAATGATGCTTATTTGAGCTTGCCATAATATGGACTTGGTATTTTACCAAATAGGGCCAACTTCTGTATATCACCCCACCTTGTCACAACACAGCTGACTGGCTCAAACGCATTAAGGAAAGAAATTCCACAAATTAACTTTTAACAAGGCACACCTGTTATTTGAAATGCATTACAATTGACTACCTCATGAAGCTGTTTGAGAGAATGCCAAGAGTGTGCAAGGCTTTCATCAAGGCAAAGGGTGACTACTTTGAAGAATCTCAATTATATTTCATTTGTTGAACACTTTTTTTCTAACTATGTGTAATTTCATAGTTTTGATGTCATCACTATTATTCTACAATGTAGAAAATAGTAAATAAAGACAAACCCTTGAATGTGTAGGTGTCCAAACTTTTGACTGGTACTGTATATCAGTACACTTGTAACAACTAGTGTTATGAAACTTCTATTTGATCAAATAAATCTCAAGTAGCAAATAAGCCATACATGTTTTTCTTGACCATACAAAAGGTCCTTGCTTGGTTGGCGATTCAAAGAAAAATTGGCACCTGCTGGAGAGAGAGATTACCGCCGAGTTGGGCCTCTCTTCCTCTTCGTCTCTGGGTTCGTTCAGCCATCATTATGGGGGAAAGAATAGGGTTTTGGGATGAACACCGAAAATAAGGTCTGAGGTTAACACAATCTGAGGTTAACACGTTTTGTTCCATGAGATGTTCTACTATTTTCTACATTGTAGAATAATAGAGATAATAGCAGTCAGTTAACTTGACCTTTATAATTTATGAAGCTTTTATAAATGATAGAAATTCTTCCAAATTCACAAAAAGTGACGTAAACTAATGAAGATTATCTCATAGAACAAAACATAAGATCTCTTGAACCTGTGTTTACCACATACCTTATTTTTGGCATTTATCTAAAAACCCTATAAAAACTCCATTCATGTTCTCCCTAGACTTTGTTTAACGAACCATTGCGGAGTTAGTGCCTACAAAAAGACGCCTTTAATATTTCTCTCTATTGCAATTTAACAAGTAGAATCGGGTTCGCCGCTACCAGGTCAGCAAGCAGCAGGTACCGCTTTTGTTCTAGCAAGAGAAGGAACAGCCTACCTATCGGCAGTGAGATTCTTAGTGTTTCATGCTTTAGCTCTCTCAATTGAAGGTGATGGTGGAGGTCATGTGGGGTCGAGAATCTGGAAATCCTCTGGTAGACTTTTTTGGGTGTTTCTCAATATGCATACTACCATGCTTAATACTCTCATGCTCCGAGTGCATTCTCCGAGGACGTTCCATTGAGTACGTTCTTGTGATGACCAGAGTGTGGAGAACTCATAAATCACTACATTTGAGAAGCACTAGCATTTCCGCTACTGTATTACCTGACACTGCACCTCTCCATTCACTGAACCTTCTTCCAACCAGGACAATGGCAATAGAGACAAACAAGATACACAAAGCAAACGTTTTACTTCATAACTATCAGCTTGTAGTGGGATTGTTCAATTCTGTAGCGGGATTGTTAGAGAGAGGTAAAGATAAAGATTTTGTTCGTGTGCCAGGCAGGTATTAACCCTGCCGAAAGGAAAAGAGTAGGATAGAGAGAGTACCACTACCAGACCCACACACATCAGCAGAAGAGACTGCCTATAGTGTAGCCTGTTTGCCAGATAGCCAGTGGAGAGAAAAGATAAGACACACCATATAAAAACACACATCCCAGCACAGGGGTAACCCAACCAATAATAATGGCAGAGCAATTGAACGGCAACTTCATATAAACAATTTACAAGACAGAACCCAGTCATTAACATTAGAGGATTTGCAATAATCTGTATTAACTCCTAGTGGAGGAGTGCAGAGGGTATGAATGTGTGGGTGTTCATAGACAAAACAAAGGCCATAAAATGTAAAAAATCTTCTCGGCCATATGTAATTAGTACCACACCACCTCAATACAGTTCAAATAACAATACACAAACTTGCAAGTAACCTCCCTTTTAAGTAAAATGTCAACCCAAATACTTTTGGCAGGGCAATAATAGTCCAGCGACACTGAACATCAAAGGGAAGCACATTGAAAAAAAGAAAGTCTGCTGCAGTGAAAAGCACTGGAGCGATAAAGAGATGAGAGAGAGAGAGAGAGAGGGTCTTAGCTATTGACTTCAGGCTTGCCGTTACACTGTCTGTCTGTCTGATGGTTTGTTTGTTTGTATGTCAAAGCTTCGCAAACAATGTTGCTACTAATCCATGCGATCAATAACTGGTGTGGTCCCAAAAGATAGCAACCACGGTCTAGAGCGGTAACACCGATGATCGAGTTAAACACTTTACAAACTCAGCACGCTGAAAATAAACAAGACTTCTGCAGCATTGAACACCCTGATCAAACTCCCGCGCCAGCCGAAAACTCCCTCCCAGAGAGCCAGAAGAGCTATCTTTATTTTATCCTTTCTGACTGCTGATGCCCTCTTAAATTGGCAGCGCACGGTGAAGGCTTCGTGCAGGATTTCGCCACAAGCTAGCTGTATATGAATTGTATTAAGGTAGCTAACCAGACAGATGAACAGGCAAAAATGATCTAAAACTAATGGGTAGACGTCAATTATTTGTGGGTAGCTAGCTAGCTGATAATTCTTTATTGGCTATCTGGCTAGCTAACAGTAGTACCTATCCAGTTTGCCCTATTGACATATTATGGGTTTGCGATGGCAGGTAAACATGTCAAAATGAACACAGCATGTACAGTTGTGGCCAAAAGTTTTGAGAATGACACAAATATTAATTTTCACAAAGTCTGCTGCCTCAGTTTGTATGATGGCAATTTACATATACTCCAGAATGTTATGAAGAGTGATCAGATGAATTGCAATTAATTGCAAAGTCCCTCTTTGCATGCAAATGAACTGAATCCCCAAAAAACATTTCCACTGCATTTCAGCCCTGCCACAAAAGGACCAGCTGACATCATGTCAGTGATTCTCTCGTTAACACAGGTGTGAGTGTTGATGAGGACAAGGCTGGAGATCACTCTGTCATGCTGATTGAGTTCGAATAACAGACTGGAAGCTTCAAAAGGAGGGTGGTGCTTGGAATCATTGTTCTTCCTCTGTCAATCATGGTTACCTGCAAGGAAACACGTGCCGTCATCATTGCTTTGCACAAAAAGGGCTTCACAGGCAAGGATATTGCTGCCAGTAAGATTGCACCTAAATCAACCATTTATCGGATCATCAAGAACTTCAAGGAGAGTGGTTCAACTGTTGTGAAGAAGGCTTCAGGGCGCCCAAGAAAGTCCAGCAAGCGCCAGGACCGTCTCCTAAAGTTGATTCAGCTGCGGGATCGGGGCACCACCAGTACAGAGCTTGCTCAAGAATGGCAGCAGGCAGGTGTGAGTGCATCTGCACGCACAGTGAGGCGAAAACTTTAGGAGGATGGCCTGGTGTTAAGAAGGGCAGCAAAGAAGCCACTTCTCTACAGGAAAAACATCAGGGACAGACTGATATTCTGCAAAAGGTACAGGGATTGGACTGCTGGGGTAAAGTCATTTTCTCTGATGAATCCCCTTTCCGATTGTCTGGGGCATCCGGAAAAAAGCTTGTCCAGAGAAGACAAGGTGAGCGCTACCATCAGTCCTGTGTCATGCCAACAGTAAAGCATCCTGAGACCATTCATGTGTGGGGTTGCTTCTCAGCCAAGGGAATGGGCTCACTCACAATTTTGCCTAAGAAAACAGCCATGAATAAAGAATGGTACCAACACATCCTCCGAGAGCAACTTCTCCCAACCATCCAGGAACAGTTTGGTGACGAACAATGCCTTTTCCAGCATGATGGAGCACCTTGCCATAAGGCAAAAGTGACAACTAAGTGGCTCGGGGAACAAAACATCYATATTTTGGGTCCATGGCCAGGAAACTCCCCAGACCTTAATCCCATTGAGAACTTGTGGTCAATCCTCAAGAGGCGGGTGGACAAACAAAACCTCACAAATTCTGACAAACTCCAAGCATTGACTATGCAAGAATGGGCTGCCATCAGTCAGGATGTGGCCCAGAAGTTAATTGACAGCATGCCAGGGCGGATTGCAGAGGTCTTGAAAAGAAGGGTCAACACTGCAAATATTGACTCTTTGCATCAACTTCATGTAATTGTCAATAAAAGCCTTTGACACTTATGAAATGCTTGCAATTATACTTCAGTATTCCATAGTAACATCTGACAAAAATATCTAAAGACACTGAAGCAGCAGACTTTGTGAAAACGTATATTTGTGCCATTCTCAAAACTTTTGGCCACGACTGTATAGTGCATACGGAAAGTATTCAGACCCCTTCACTTTTTCCACATTTTGTTACGTTACAGCCTTATTCTAAAATAGATTAAATAAGACATTTTCCTCATCAATCTACACACAATACCCATAATGACAAAGTGAAAATAGGTTTTTAGAAATGCTTGCAAATGTATATATATTTTAAAAAACAGATACCTTATTTACATAAGTATTCAGACCCTTTGCTATGAGACTCGACATTGAGCTCAGGTGCATCCTGTTTCCATTGATCATCCTTGAGATGTTTCTACAACTTGATTGGAGTCCACCTGTGGTAAATTCAATTGATTGCACATGATTTGGAAATGCACACATCAAATCAAATTCTATTGGTCACATACACATGGTTAGCAGATGTTAGTGCGAGTGTAGGAAAATGCTTGTGCTTCTAGTTCCGACCATACAGTAATATCTAACAAGTAATCTAACAATTTCACAACAACTACCTTATTAACACAAGTGTAAAGGAATGAAAAAGAATAGGTACATATAAATATATGGATGAGCGATGGCCGAACGGCATAGGCAAGATGCAGTAGATGGTATAGAGTACAGTATATACATATGAGATGAGAAATGTAGTATATGTACACATTATATAAAGTGGCATTGTTTAAAGTGACTAGTGATACATTTATTACATACAATTTTGAATTATTAAGTGGCTAGAGATTTGAGTCAGTATGTTGGCAGCAGCCACTCAATGTTAGTGATGGATGTTTAACAGTCTGATGGCCTTGAAATAGAAGCTGTTTTTCAGTCTCTCGGTCCCAGCTTTGATGCACCTGTACTGACCTCGCCTTCTGGATGATAGCGGGGTGAACAGTCAGTGGCTCGGGTGGTTGTTGTCCTTGATGATCTTTTTGGCCTTCCTGTGACATCGGGTGGTGTAGGTGTCCTGGAGGGCAGGTAGTTTGCCCCCGGTGATGCGTTGTGCAGACCTCACTACCCTCTGGAGAGCCTTACTGTTGTGGGCGGAGCAGTTGCCGTACCAGGCGGTGATACAGCCCGACAGGATGCTCTCGATTGTACATCTGTAAAGGTTTGTGAGTGTTTTTGGTGACAAGTCGAATATCTTCAGCCTCCTGAGGTTGAAGAGGTGCTGTTGTGTCTTCTTCACAACGCTGTCTGTGTGGGTGGACCAATTCAGTTTGTCCGTGATGTGTACACCGAGGAACTTAAAACTTTCCACCTTCTCCACTACTGTCCCGTCGATGTGGATAGGGGGGTGCTCCCTCTGCTGTTTCCTGAAGTCCACGATCATCTCCTTTGTTTGTTGACGTTGAATGTGAGGTTATTTTCCTGACACCACACTCCGAGGACCCTCACCTCCTCCCTGTAGGCCGTCTCGTCGTTGTTGGTAATCAAGCCTACCACTGTAGTGTCGTCTGCAAACTTGATGATTGAGTTGGAGGCGTACATGGCCACACAGTCATGGGTGGTGGGGCCCCAGTGTTGAGGGTCAGCGGGGTGGAGATGTTGTTTCCTACTCTCACCACCTGGGGGCGTCCCGTCAGAAAGTCCAGGACCCAGTTGCACAGGGCGGGGTCGAGACAGCATTCTTACATAGGTATTCCTCTTGTCCAGATGGGTTAGGGCAGTGTGCAGTGTGATTGCGATTGCGTCTGTCTATATAAAGCCCCACAGTTTACAGCACATGTCAGAGAAAAACCAAGCCATGGGGTCGAAGGAATTGTCCGTAGAGTTCCCGAGACAGGATTGTGTCGAGGCACAGATCTGGGAAAGGGTACCAAAACATTTCTGCAGCATTGAAGATTACAAATAACACAGTGGCCTCCATCATTCTTAAATGGAAAATTTTGGAACCACAAAGACTCTTCCTTGACCTGGCTGCCCGGCCAAACTGAGCAATCAGGGGAGAAGGGCCTTGGTCAGGGAGATGAGCAAGAACCCTATGGTCAATCTGACAGGGCTCCATAGTTCTTCTGTGGAGATGGGAGAACCTTCCAGAAGGACAACCATCTCTGCAGCACTCCACCAATCAGGCCTTTATGGTAGAGTGGCCAGACAGAAGCCACTCCTCACATGGAAGCCTGCTTGGAGTTTGCCAAAAGGCACCTAAAGGACTCTCAGACCATGAGAAACAAGATTCTCTGGTCTGATGAAAGCAATACTCTTTGGCCTGAATGCCAAGCATCATTTCTGGAGGAAACCAAGCACCGCTCATCATCTGGCCAATACCATCCCTACGGTGAAGCATGGTGATGGCAGCATCATGCTGTGGCAATGTTTTTCAGTGGCAGGGACTGGGAGACTAGTCAAGATCGAGGGAAAGACGAACGGAGCAAAGTACAGAGAGATCCTTGATGAAATCCCTCTGTAGAGCGCTCAGGACCTCAGACTGATCAAAGGATCACCATCCAACAGGGCAACGACCCTAAGCACACAGCCAATACAACGCAAGGGTGGCTTCGGGACAAGTCTCTGAATGTCCTTGAGTGGCCTAGCCTTAGCCTGGACTTGAACCCGATCGAACTTCTCTGGAGAGACCTGAAAATAGCTGTGCAGCAACGATCCCCATCCAACCTGACAGAGCTTGAGTGGATCTACAGAGAAGAATGGGAGAAACTCCCCAAAAACAGGTGTGCCAAGCTTGTAGCGAGAAGACTCAAGGCCGTAATCGCTACCAAAGATGCTTCAACAAAGTACTGAGTAAAGGGTCTGAATACTTATGTAAATATGTTGTATCCATTTGTTTTGTTTTTTTGCATTTGCATTTGCAAACATTTCCAAAAACTTGTTTTTGCTTTGTCATTATGTGGTATTTTGTGTAGATTGAGGAAGAAAAATTCATTTTTTATCAATTTTAGAATAAGGCTGTAACATAACAAAATGTGGAAAAAGTTAACAGGTCTGAATACATTCCTAATAAACTGTATTTATTAACACATCAAGATAAAATATTGTTGTCAGGCAACATATAAGACGTGAATAGGCAACATTTTTTTCCGAAGTCAGAGTGTATTTTCTCTCGCTTCCGCTCAAATAATATCTGCCATTGATTTTTACGTGGTTGCATCATATTTCTGTGCATACTTTCCGTTAAGCTTGCATCGATGCCTGCTTCAAAATACGTACACACGGAGTATGCATTTGAGAAGTGCCCAGACACCAATAGCGTGTGCTGGTGGAGAGTACTTATCACCTCTAAATGTAATTTGCAGAGTGCGCACCAATTTTAATTGCAGAATCAGGTGAAACATTTTGAGTGGTCCCTAAAACACAGTGGCCGAACCAGCAGACGAACACTTGAACACTTGATCCACATTCGATGTGCGATTATTGAGGCTGGACTGATTTCCTCTGGTGAGGGATGAGTAGCAACACATCAAATTGAGTTTGATAGGTATTAGTGGGAGGAAAGAATTTGTTTTGCTTTTATGTAAATTAGTACCCAATTTCTTTAGGATATACCTACTATCCAGATTCAACTCCAAATAAAATCTAACAAGCAGTGTATGTAAATTATTGCAGGCCCTACTACTATTCAAGTCATGTAATTGGTCTAGTTAGTAGGTTCTTGAATAACAATTACCACTTACATGGACATTTATTTTGCAGGGCTCTTCGAAAAAACAGAGTACAAACCATTGAGGAGGGAATATTTTTTGGAATGCCAAACCTGATAGACCTGTGAGTTAACTATACTTAACACAACATTATATGGGTCAAATAATGTTGTAAAATGTCCAAATACAGTAATGTATTTCATTGTTGAAAATATGTTTTTATCATTGCAGGGACATATCTGTAAACAAATTTGAGGAGTTCTCCTCAACTATGTTTAGAAATCTTCTAAACCTAAAACAGTTGTGAGTATATCCAATTGCTATTTGAATCCTAGCCCTAATATACGCTGAGTATACCAAACATTAAAAACACCTTCCAAATATTGAGTTGCACCCCCTGCTTTTACCCTCAGAACAGCCTCAAATCATCGGGGCATGGACTCTACAAGGTGTCGAAAGCATTCCACAGGGATGCTGGCCCATGTTGACTCAAATGCTTCCCACAGTTGTGTCAAGTTGGCTGGATGTCCTTTGGGTGGCGGACCATTCTTGATACACACGGGAAACTATTAAGCATGAAAAACCCAGCAGCGTTGCAGTTCTTGACATAAACCGGTGCGCCTGACACCTACTACCATACCCATTTACATTTTAGTCATTCAGCAGATGCTCTTATCCAGGGGAATTGGGGTTAAGTGCCTTGCTCAAGGGCACATAGATTCAAACCAGGTCTCAGGGATTCAAACCAGCAACCTTTCAGTCACTTGCCCAACGTGCTTAACCATTAGGCTACCTGCCAACCCTTTCAAAGGCACTTTAATCTTTTGTCTTTCCCATTCACTCTCTGAATAGCACACACACAATCCATGTCTCAATTGTCTCAAGGCTTAAAAATCTTTCTTTAACCTGTCTCCTCCCCTTCATCTAAACTGATTGAAGTGGATTTAACAAGTGACATCAATAAGGGATCATAGCTTTCACCTGGATTCACCTTGGCAGTTTATGTCATAGAAAGAGCAGGTGTCTTAATGTTTTGTGTACTCAGTGTATATACTATTTTGAAAGATGTTATTGTTACTTAGAATGGATTTCCTGAAAGAGTTTGATCCACTTTGTACGATCAAGTAGGAGAAATGCTAACTTTATATTGTTGAGTTGCAGTTTATTAACTTTACTGTTCAATGAGTCTTCCATCAACCTGGCCTTGAGGCCATGTTGACCACAGAGACAGGGGTGATAAATCAAAGTGATATTATCTGCTCTGTATTGATGTCCCCCCTCTTCTCTCAGGAACATCTCAAATAACCCTCTAACTCATATCTATGATGATCAGTTTGACATGTTTGTCAATTTACAATCCCTGTAAGTAATAGTTTTTATTTCATACAGTACTTATGTGTCATGGTCTACTAGCTTTAGGGAATTGGAGAAAGAGTAACGTTTTTGCTCCCCTCAGGAGTATAGAGGAGGTTGAAATACCAAACATCAGTATTCAGATGTTTCGCTCTCTTAGCAACTTGTCCCATATGTGAGTATATACTCTGTCTTCATTTATTATTCTTATGTCAACAACATTTTATTTCATACTGTATAAACAGTAAGCATGTAGAAGCTTCTAATTGGGATTTAATTCATTTAATAGTGTGTTATAAGCTTACTTTGCAGGGTAAAAACACGGAATAAATATAGCATGCGTAAATGTCTAAACATTCATTGCCAATTACCTACCAACAAGTAATGAATTCATGGCTTCTTGTGCATGCATAATACAGGACTTTTTAAAAGTGTTTGTTAAGCTACTTACAAATTAGTGGATCAGCGACTTGTTAGCAGGTTATACAGGCTTAATTAGGCCATTATACAGTAAATGGACTCCTAACAGTTGTATTGCTTGGTGTACAGTGAGGTATTGTTATTACAAATAATGTTTAATCAACAATAAAGTTTAGTCACCACAGGTCAGGTCCACACTGCATATAAAGCACCAAAGCCTAGTTAGAGGGCAGTTTAGGACTCTGTATAACTGTATCCATTTGTTAGATAATCTCTCTTCATAAACTGTCAAACATATCAAGATAAAAGTAAAACTTCAAAGGTTTGTTCGAAGGTGATTAATTGTGATATTTTTTGTATCTTTTTCCTGACCCAGTTATTTTAAGAAATTTGAATACTGTGGCTACTCTCCTAATGTGCGAAGTTGCAAGCCAAACACTGACGGAATTTCAACATTTGAGAATCTTCTTGCGAACATCATCCTTCGTGTTTTTGTGTGGGTGGTGGCCTTCATCATCTGCTTCGGCAACATTTTTGTGATCTGCCTGAGGTCTTGCATTGCATCTGAAAACCAGCACCACACCATGGCCATCATATCACTGTGCTGTGAGTAGAATACCTCACCACAACAAGGGCAGCAATCACTTCTCATTACCTTGTACTTAGGTAACTCATTATTTATTGAGATTCATAAAACTCCTCTCATAACAAAGTATACTTACTAAGATCCCTGAAATCCATGCTATATCTGTTAGGTGCTGACTGCCTCATGGGAGTCTATCTGTTCTTCATCGGTGCGTTTGACATCAAGTACTGTGGAGAGTACAACAGACATGCCCAGCTGTGGATGGAGAGCCTGCAGTGCCAGTTGATTGGCTGTCTGGCCATGCTGTCCACTGAGGTGTCAGTCATGCTTCTGACCTACATGACTCTGGAGAAGTACCTGTGCATTGTGTTCCCCTTCCACAACTACAGAGCCGGACGTAAACAGACGCTCTGCTATCTCATCTTCATCTGGGTCCTGGGTTTCATTATTGCCGTCATTCCCTTATGGGACAAGCAGACGTTCGGGAATTACTACGGCAGGAATGGAGTGTGTTTTCCACTTCACTCAGATGAGATGGAGAAACCAGGGGCCCGATGTTACTCCACTGGAATATTTCTGGGTAAGAGGAACATTCATCTAAGCACATAAAAAAATACGCTGAAAATACATATTTTTGTTTGAAAATGTGTCCTTTTGTTTGAAAATGTATTGTGCTCACTGGGATAGGAATCAGCTCTGATGGTGGTGAATCAACAAGATAATGGGGATAATATAAGATGAGGTTGGAATTGCACAGGCCTTGGATTGTGTTCCATGTATTTCCCTGGGGTGACATGAAACTGCCATGAAAAAAAGGGTTTATAATCTCATCATCATCATCTTAGATCTCAGCTAGACTTATTATATACCAATTAGTTATAGTCAGTTCCAATCAGTTCAAATTTCCATGAGAAACGATAGATACCAAATTTCAGCAAATTATGCAATACCTTTCGCGAATTGTGGTTTTACTGACATAATTTTGTTTTATTCAATACATACAGTATGTTAAGACGGGTATATTGTAAAGTGTAATGAAAGCATGCTTTTCACATTTTGTCTTTCAGGGTTGAATCTCTTTGCATTCATCATGATCGTCTTCTCCTACACCAGCATGTTTTACTCTGTACAGAAAACAGCCAAGACAGCAAGACAGTCTGTCTACAACAAGGAGGTCTCTATAGCCAAGAGGTTTTTCTTCATCGTTTTCACAGATGCCATGTGTTGGACACCTATATTCATCCTAAAGATCCTCTCCCTTTTACGAGTGGAAATAGCAGGTAAACCAGATACATGTGGTTACATGATTACTACAATTAAATTGCTATCATTATGTTTAATCTTTGTGAACTCTTCGTCCTCTTCCTCCGGCTCCTCCTCCACCCTCTACTCCTCTTCCTCCCTGTCCTCCAGGAACGATCGTTCTATGGGTGGTGATCTTCATCCTGCCCATCAATAGTGCCCTAAACCCCATTCTATACACCATCACTGCCAGCTCCTTCCAGGAGAAACTCAAACTCTGCTTGAAGGCCAAGTGCAAACAGGCTGGGCTCAGGGAAACATCCCAAAAAGTATCTGAAGTTTACCAGAACCCCAGCGCTCCCCCTTAACGAAAAGGACCCTCTCAGTCAGGGAGCTGGCCAACAGTCCTCTTGGAGAGCTACTGCCTGGGTATGCAGGCTTTTTTTCCAGCTCTTCTGGAACACACTAAATTTAAAACATCAAGATCTGGCTAAGCTTCTGATAAGTAGGATCAGTGTGTTTGAGCAGGGCTTGAGCAAAGCCTGCATACTGAGAGGCTCTCCAGGAGGAGGGTTGGCTACCCATGTCCTTATTTGATAGGGGGAGAGATGTATTCTTGTAATCATTCTTTACCAGCAAGAGAACATGTTTTCTGCGAACCAATTTATTAACAAATGTTTTGTGTGAATACAGTTATTGTAAACACAGATGTGCAGAATCACAAATTATTTTGCATACACAATTGATATTACACAAATTGTATTGTATAAGTGTATAATTGAAAAAAAATGAAAAAATATATGGAATTGAAAAGGTGTAAATGAGTGAGGTGTTTTGGGTTTTAGGGTGTGACATTTGCTTAGGTTGATAAATTTGACATTCAGATGCAATGTTACTACTTGCCTCTGAAGCTCAACTGTGACAATTGGAAACAAATGATGAAGGTGAAAAAGGTCCGGGGGGGGGGGGGGGGGGGGGGGGAGAGAAATGACATATTTCACAAAGCCAGAACTCAAAATAACATTCATTCTTCAATATTTGTTTATTGATTTTCTACTCTATTTTACAGTCAGAGCAGTGTAATACAAATAGGTAGTAAAGGAAGAGTAAATAGTAATAGATGAGACAAATAAGATGAACACATTGTTGTGGGCTAAAATGCAAGTTATTTACAACTGCTTCATTGAGTACAATACAATGGCCAGTTATGTTACAAAAGGTATTCACTCAAAACTACCCTGTAGTTCACAGATATGTAATACTTGTGTTTATGGCTATTTCTTCCCCACAATTGTTTAAATTATGTTCATTGCATTAGTTATTCAGTGGGAGTAATCCCATTTAGGTGTACGGGCTATTAATGTATGTATGTAAAGCATATGCATAAGAAAACACTGAAAAAAGTTAATTGCATTCAGTCATTGCACTTCCACCCATTGCATAACTCAGATTAAGATTAGATCTAATTAAAAATCATTCCTGTACATAATGCCCAACAGAAAAATACGTCAATGGTTCGATTCTGTACAGACAGAGGTAGTCACATTCCTGTGACTCATACAAAGACTCATTCATACAGACATAAATAAAACACGGATTACTGAGACACAATAAAATACAATAATACTGCAGACACACACAGTAATTAAGCAATCTACACAAATGCTGTCTAAAGCTCAGGTTGTCTGTCCACTTTTGAGCGTGTCATGATCCTTGTCCCTTCTCATTGTGATCACAAATCCTGACACAAGCAATTACTCATGAATAAATCTTAAATTGACATCAAAGTGTGAATTATGCAAATGTTTGCGCTCCATGCTTATATCTTATAGTTTGGTGCTTGGTGGACAGATGTTTGCCTATTTCACAAGTGGCTCTGTTCCTATTTCTAAATTTCTGAAGATCTGAGGAAGAAGAATGATCCCTATAACTCAGCAGCTAAGCAATAGCTAAATTATAGTGAGAGGAGGTTAACCAGTTAGTCTTTAAAGAGAAGAGAAAAAATAAGAGACATAACAGTAAGTCCAGAGTAAAGTCCCCTCTTATGATAAACACTTGAGTAAAATAAACAGTTACTGAGAATGTAGGGCTGAAGCAAGGCCTGAAAATGCACAGTGTTTTAAGACACACTACCACCCACTAAGGAGCCTCAGTAACAAACCCTTTTCTCTCTAACATCTAAGTATGTTTGCATTATCAACACTGAGGCTAGCTATTTAAATAGCAAGGTAAGGTGCCATTCTCAAGTTTGAGACACATCTAATGACAATAGTAAAATATATTAGCTCTGTGAATTTATCATGAAGAAATTGCATAGCATACAGTACAAACATGAATGGTTTCTATAGAGCTCTCCTGAATTATTGTGTAAAGCTAGTTGCAGCTAAAAACATTCCATGGCATTTTGGCATCATTGCCATAAGTTTTGATAAGTCAGCATTAATAACCCTTTCAGTCCCGAGACACCAGCAAATATCGGCTTTTCATTTATCTGCATGTCCAGCCCTTATATTTAGCTTCACAATTAAGTGTTTAACCATTTTCTTTTCAGGGCAACCAGGGCAACAATGTGACATAAACAGTTGCATTCATGTGTTTTATTGTCAAAAGTCAATAAAAAAATTAAAGCCAAAGCAAAAACCGGATAAAGATGAATTGATATGAATGCTGTAAGCACAGAAATGGTTTGCTCATTGGGAAATTAATATCCAACTAGTCAGTGACAACTTTGTGGAGTTTGGAGTTTGTGACAGCAACTATGTGTGCTTATTACAGCATTATAGACGCTATGTCCTGGGATTTCCTATGATCTTCTATGTAGAAGAACCCCTTACCTTCTAACACCTGTTGTGTAGCTTGTGTGTCATAAAGCAAAACATGTTACATGTGTGTATTTGTGAGAATCCCAGCTTTTCATAGATAGCTTTTAATAGTGTAGCTCAAACCATTCGGACTCTCTCTTACTTTGTAAAAAGATCTGGCCCCGGGCCCTTTCGGGATCCACCAGTCTCACAGACTCCGCTCTAGCTCAGCCCCGTTAATCACACAGACGCAGAAGAAATAGATGAATCAAATAGTACAACCCAGAGATCTGTAGCTCAAACACATGATGTTAAATGGATAAAAAGTCCAAATCGCATGGATGTCGCGGTGGGACTCATAAATATTTCAAAATAATGGCTTTTGCATAAAGAAACTGTCTATTTTATTTTTTTCAAGGTACGTTTTAATGGTTTAGGGTCAGTTAATGCATAGGCTGGTTTAGATTTGTAAATATTGCTGACATTTCCTCAGTGGCTCCTCATGGGGCATCAGTGCAATCTGAGTGAGAGTCCACATCCTGACAGTCCCCTGTTAATGACACTGGAGTGTTTATCAGGCAGATGTAATATAATGCTACAGATAGGCACCTTTCATTTGAGTCATTGTGTGCTGTAGGCAGCACGTGTCTCAAGTGGACCGGCGGTCCTTCTCAAAGTTCAAAGCTTTGTCTCGGTTCCTTTCACTGTCAGCACAGGGAAGGAGCCCCGTATCCTAGCAACCTCCACCGCACAGAGATGGCCAAACACTTTGTTGTACCACTCAGGTGATCGTCCCCTGAAAAATTACAACAAAGGGTCAAATAAGAAATTTGTATACAGTTACACAATTCAATAGCAGGGGAGGTACCCCCACTCCTCAGAAGGAAATGTCAATGGAATTAGAGTTTTTTTTTAGAGCTTTCACACAACATGTTTATGTTGCATAATTATTTGAATGGTAATTATGCCAATGTTTGAAAGTTCCAAATTAATTGCATGAGATCTAGGTCAACATGTTGTTTTTTATTTTATTTTTTATTTAACCTTTATTTAACCAGGTAAGCTAGTTGAGAACAAGTTCTCATTTACAACTGCGACCTGGACAAGATAAAGCAAAGCAGTGCGACACAAACAACAACACAGAGTTACACATGGAATAAACAAGCGTACAGTCAATAACACAACAGCAAAAAAGAAAGTCTATATACAGTGTGTGCAAATGGTGTGAGGAGGTAGGCAATAAATAGGCCATAGTAGCGAAGTAGTTACAATTTAGCAGATTAACACTGGAGTGATAAATGAGCAGATGATGATGTGCAAGTAGAGATACTGGTGTGCAAAAGAGCAGAAAAGTAAATAAAAACAATATGGGGATGAGGTAGGTAGTTTGGGTGGGCTATTTACAGATGAACTATGTACCGACTATGTTCATAGGCAGTTAATCAATTAGCCATTTAAATCATCATTGAAATACATGAGTCCAGTCCAATGGAAATGAATGCATAGATGAGAAGCTGGATCCGTACCTGAGGTCTGCTCTGCAGTAATGCGTCAGCCTGGACCGGCCCATCCCTGAGGGCTCAATCAGGACCCGTGAGGTGAGCAGCACTGCCCGTAGCCCTGCCTCCAGGTGCACATTGTCATGGTCCACAGAGGAGGACACTAGCAGACACAGGCCCTGAGGAAGGTCACTACACCACCGCCTAAGCAGGAGAAAAATACAGCAAGGGTCATTACTGTCATCTTTGGTTTAAATCAACAGCCTGAGGCAAGATGTAAAGGTCCAATGCAGCAGTTTTCATCTCAATATGAAATCATTTCTGGGTTACAATTAAGTACCTTACTGTGATTATTTTCAGTTAAAATGGTAATAAAAGAAACAAAATAGATTCTTAGCAAAGGGCAATTTCTCAAACAAGAGCCAGTTATTCTTTCTTATAGTCAACCCTCCAATCAGAAATTAGGAGAACACTCATTTAGAATGCCTGAAGCTTTAACAGTACTTGAGTATGTGTGTGTGTGTGTGTGTGTGTGTGTGTGTGCGTGTAAACACAAGTGTTTAACTTCAAAAACATTGATTAGAGGAAGTAGGCATACTTAAACATTGGGAGCATTAATAGCTGTATGTTACAGTGACTTTTGTGTTGTTTATGGTGAAAATGTCATGAACTCTCTAGGAGTGGTCTGAGTGGGAAAGGGAAAACAAAACATTTGCTGTTATTGGCAGAGAGGTTTGGAACTCTCTTTCCTATTGGTGTATTAACTAATTTACAACATATTGATATCCCCATGGAAGGCCAAAACTCCATCCCACCAAAACAGGCAGTCTTTTCAACAGATCTTACACTAAAATGGCATTATCATAAGTTTCACAATTTCACAGTATTATTCCAACCATTTTTGACTGCACTGGGCCTTTAATACCGCACCTTACTGAACTGACAACTTGACTACCCCTGCGAAAAGGGCAGACATATGTATGATTGGCTTCTGGCCACTCTGCCCTTCCACCAATGTCTCCAAATGAAGCCTTGGATAGAGCCCGGTCAAGACAAACAATTATTGATGAGCTAATCTCGTCCTCCATGCGTACCTCAGCACTACGAAGTCCCTGCGGGGATGAGGTGCCATGCTGTCTGTCACATAGTGATACACCTCTGTGTTGTTCTCTAGAGCCTCGATTACATGGCTGTGGAGCAGGTCGTCATCCCACAGGTGGCGCTCACGCAGAACTCTGTGCAACACTGTCTGGGGCGGGGCCTCGATCTCGGTGGTCACCTTCCAAAGACGGATGGGATGGCCGTCCCCTACCTGAATAGAACAAATGGATTGTGAGATTATTGTTCAGGACTGAAAAGTATACTGTAGCTTTAACAAGCGAGCTAACATGCCATCACTCTTCAAAATGGACAGAATTTACTTCATTCTAACAGCCAAAGAAGCTATGCCAAATGGTAAATTAAATTATCCATGGAGGCTTATGGTAAAAAAGGAAATTAAACATTTTCCAATCATACTATGATTGAAGGCCATACTGTTGTGACAATGCAGGGCAAAATCAAAGCAAAATGTATCTTCAATATAACAACATTGACAAACATGGACCTGTGATTGAATGACCTGCAGACAACATTAATATTAGTATGCACTAGTGCAGGGGGAGGCAACTAGATCCAGCTGCGAGCTGATTGTTGTCGGAGCGAATGGTCTGGGGGGTAGAAAATAATTATAAAATGTGTACACTGCAAATTGACCACAACTAAGCCCAAAGAGAGATTGTATTTGAAAATAACAATAATTTCATACCTTGATAACATTGAGACATGATCACATATGTCTCTTTTTTTTGTGGGAATATTTGGGAACAGACTTCCTAAAGAAAAACAAAATGTTGACCAAAAACTAAAATCATAGCAACATTTTTTGGGGCCCAATAAAATCACTTGCAGGCCGGTTTTGGCCTACGGGCCGCCTGTTGCCGACCTCTGCACTAGTGTGTTATTGAGCAGTACATTCTGGTTTTGTATGATAACAGACAGCATAGTATCAGTATGCAGCAGTGTCACTGAGCAGTACCTTCTTGTATGTCAGCTCTGTGTTTTCTGGGCCCAGGGCGCTGTGCCATCCTTTGCTCTTCTCTGTGGACTCCCGCAGTAGAGCCTGGATATTATCCTCCAGGTAGGCTCTGTAATCCACAGGCTCGCCCTTCATGTTCAGGCCCAAGCCGTGGAGAGGGAGTGGCTGGGCATCTGCTGCGACATAGGAGTTCCGCGACTGCAGCATCATCTCATGAGGGATCTGTCGCACCAAATTAGAGGTCAACTGGGTTATTTTTTTAATTAATAAAAATACATATAAAGCGGTTGTCATGTACAGTGCATATAGAGCAGCCTACTGAATTCCTCTGTGAAAGTACATCAAGTTCATATCCGACATAGCATTTACTCTATACACTGTAAACTGTGAAACCATGTCTATTTCATTTATTCTTAAATAAATGCTTTCTAAAAATAAACCACTCTTCAAATGGCTCACATTTTTTGGACAATAAATAGTCAATGCATGTGGGTGGTGTTTCGTTAGAGATTGATTGTTCTGAGGGATCATCCTATTCAGAAAATAGATTATTTTACTTCAAGGACTGTGCATATATTATGTATAATACCTGGAATAATTTCTTGCACTCCACAATCATGTGGCTGAGTCCTTGAGTGGCAGCCATGTTCTCACTCAGGTCCTTGTGGTCCGGTTTTCCCCCTGCCCCCCTTCGGTGGATTAATCTTCCACAAAGATGGAACATAGTCAACACACATCACAATCCTTCTCTCAGCTTTGAGTTCAACAGCAGTACAATGTTGTTAATATGCAGCATTTTGATGAGGAAATAGTCAAGAGGAAATGAAATGGTCCAACACTGTCAGTCATCTGTAATTTTGTTTGGGCTTTATTTTGACATGATACATCCATGAGGATGTTAATATGCAGCAGTTCGTACATTTCTTTAGCCCAGAGGAAAACCACTGGTCCAACGCTTTTGCTAAAACCATTGGTTTAAGCCATTGGTCTTAAATGGATAGCTGCTAGCTTTTCTCATAGGAAAACCTGGCACAATTAGCCACGATGCTGAGCGGATAATTAAATCTGGCAACTAAATAATTAATTAACCTATCCTATACTTTAAACGGTAGAGCTATCATCGATTGCATTTGTTAAAGGTCAAGTTGGCCACCAGAGGGAGAATGTTAAACCATCCAACTGCTTGGATTAGTTTGTTACCAATGGTCTTGATAAGTGGAATGTGCTGGAGTGTGCCGATATATTTTGAATAGAGCTGTCAAAGTTAAAGCGTTAATAACACGCAACATTTTTAATGGCGTGATTTTTTTGGATGCCATTAATGAGAAGGCTGCAACTGCGGCCTGCAAACCGGGGCGTTCCTGCATGTGGGCATTCCTGCATCTGCAGGAACCCCTCTTTACACTTTTATTGGTCCATTTTTAAACTAAGACTCCGGTGGACAGGGGGGAGGTGGGGGTTTTCCAGTACGGTATGTCGTGGTGTTGCACTATAACGTTGGATGCCAACTGCCGATAAACCTCACAGAAGAAGAGTTAGCTCTCTAGCTAGTAAACCGGTAGACAGTGTCCATCGCTTTCGCCTTTCTGGCACTGTATTCCTGCAGTTCTGGTAAAGACAGGGAGGGCAGATGTTCGGCAGGCAGGAGCGAAAGACACTATGTGTTAGCAAGCTAGTAGGAGGTCTCCGTTACAAAGCAGGCGGGGCGACACTGTGCTAGCTATATCTAGCTAGCAAAAAGGACTCCGGTACACAGGAGCTGGGGCAACAGTGGTAGCTAGCTAGTACAGCGGTAGACAGTGTCCTTTGTCCCTGAAAAAATCAGATAATACTTTTATTTCCATTTTTACCCACATTTTAATCCCACAATCAGGGGAAATCCAGAATATCAAAAGTGTCACACAAGCATAAAGATGTTGGGGTGTTCTTGTAGATGCAGGAATGCCAACATGCTGGAACCCCCCGAATTGCGGGTTACACTGACCTTTTTAAGCGCACGTGTTTCCGCACGGACCCTTTTAAACACAGCACATGACACGCTCGGTAGCGGTAAACGAATCTAGACTTCTCGAATGCCCAGAACGCCTTCTCTAACGCTCCACAATATCAGATTCAAACTCCTCTTCACCTGCTCTGCAAGCGTTATAATGTAAAAATGTGTTCGTTGATCACCAAATATGTAGTTTCGGTGAGCAACTATCTTAATTTACTCCCGTTACGGCCGGTATGTACTTGCAAAAAAGGTGTACATTTATTTTTACAAGCAGCCGGAAATAAATGACTATTCAGCACACAGTATTTTGGAAGTACATACCGGCCGTAATGGGACAAAATTAAGATAGTTGCGCACCGAAACTCCATATATTTGGTGATCAAAGAACGTATTTTGGCATTATAATGGTTGCAGAGCTGGTGAGTTTGAATCTGGGCTTTCTCGGCGTTAGAGGGTCGTCACTAGTTGCCACAAGCCCTGCTTATTTTTACCATTTATTTTCTTAAAATCTGATTTTACACATAACACTAACCTTATGCCTAACCTAACCAAAAATAATTTGTTCCCCCATTTTTCTCTCTCGATATAGCCAATTTTTACTGTGACTAGTGGAAACCGTTAGGCAGGTCTCTAACGCACAGATACCTTTTCAGGTAGTACTGTTAGTCTATTTTGGTTCACTATGCCTGCAAATTTTGAAGGAAAACTTTTATTTCTCAGATCAAAAGATTTGGCAAGTTATCCCAATTGTAGAAGTAGCAGCTTGTGACTAGTTCAAGTTGAAGAACATGGATAAGTAGCCTAGGCTAGATCTAAAAGCTGTAGCTATTATATTTTACATGAACTCAGACCTAGCTGGTCTGTTGTTAATATCTTCTGTGGAATTCCTAACATTTTGAACAAGAATATAAATGCAACAATTTAAACAATTTTACAGAGTTACAGTTTATATAAGGAAATAAGTCAATTGAAATAAATTCATTAGGCCCTAATCTATGGATTTCACTTGACTGGGCAGGGGCGCAGCAATGCCCAGCCAATCAGATTGAGTTTTTCCCCACAAAAGGGCTTTATTACAGGCAGAAATACTCCTCAGTTTTGCAGGTGGCTTTTCTAAGACAATCCCGCAGGTGAAGAAGCTGGATGTGGAGGTCCTGGGCTGGTGTGGTTACATGTGGTCTGCAGTTGTGAGGCCGATTGGACGTACTGTGTGTGTGTGTGCGCGCTTGCACGCAAGTGTTTAACTTCAAGAACATTGATCAGAGGAAGTAGGCCTACTTAAACATTGGGAGCATTAATAGATGTATGTTACAGTGACTTTTGTGTTGTTTATGGTGAAAATGCCATGAAAAACATTCAAATGTATGAGCTATTGATAAGAGCTAGGTAAATGAGTAATCCGTTTGGAGAAGGGGATTCTAAATACCTTTAGCAATTGTTTTAGATGATCCCCAGAGATGAATGTGAAACCAGTCATATGGAAACAAACCGTAATATCATATCATCATTAATGAATTATGTTAACTGTTTGGCAGCCCTAATTTGCATGATGCTTCCTTGACAATGCTACTGATGTTACACAAAATTCAAAAGGCCGTAATGCACATTTCTGGATATATGACAGAATTCCATGTTTTTGCTTACCGTTTCGTACACATCTATGTGCTTTTACAAAAAAATAACATCTACAAGGATTATACGTAGCTACATCCATCGTAAAACGAAATCAAAGACAATGGTAGTCTTGTCGAGTGTTTGCATTTTTTCACCCAACTACCATAACTGGTTGGTGGCACAGTCCGCTAAGACAGTTGTTGAGTTCAAAACCCATTTAGGGTAAGTTTTTTTAAGGAAATGTCACTCCACTCTTGGTCCTGAAGTCAAATAATGAAGTACATAATTACAAAAATGCATATAAAAATATATAGGCCTACATTTAGGTATACACATCTATGCAATCAATATATGTATTATAATACTGTATGATTATAAGGCCCTAGCAGTGTTTGTGAACAAGGCTGAAGAAATCTTCATTCTTAATTTTCAAGGTGATGACTGCAATTGAAAATCAAAATTTAGAAGGAAAAATGATCACTCCCTGAGGGATTTGAACTTACAGTGAAAGTGGTGGTAGATGTCAGGAACTTGGTGCTTTACACTGTGAGTTAATTGTCAAGACATACTGTATTTGCATGCTTTTCCTCAGTCTATCTTTTTCTCGCTCTCCTGGTTTTGACCTTTGCCTGTCCTGACTCTGAGCCCGCCTGCCTGCCCCTCTGCCTGCCCCTGAGCCTGCCTGCCATCCTGTGCTTTTGTCACTACTCTGGATTATCGACCCCTGCCTGCCTTGACCTGTCGTTTGCCTGCCCCTGTTACTGTAATAAACACTGTTACTTCAACACAGTCTGCATTTGGGTCTTACCTGAAACGTGATATACACAGTAATTATGACAACTTCCGGAGGATGTCCTCCAACCTATCAGACCTCTTGCAGCATGAACTGACATGTTGTCCACCCAATCAAAGGATCAGAGAATTAATCTCTGAATTAATCTAGTACTGAAAGCTACAGCTAGCTAGCACTGCAGTGCATGAAATGTGGTGAGTAGTTGACTCAAAGAGAGAGAAAGACAAGAGTTGAACAGTTTTGTACAAATTAATTTCTTCCAAAATTTAGGAGAAGCAAGAGAGAGAGCTAGCTGTATTTGGTTGTATTTTTTAAAAACTTTCAATTAGCTAGCCAATGCAGCTAGCAAGTTTAGTGTACACCAGGCTCAAACAGAGGGATGCTATATTAGCTAGCTGGCTATGGCTATCCAACACTGGAACTCTTCCAAGTCAAGGTAAACGTTTGGTTTTATTCATTTATTGCCACCGGGGCCGACCGGTGTAACTGCTAAACTGCTTATGCAGCTAGCTAGCTCAGCCTACTCAAACACCCGGCTCAAACAAAGAGGGATGCTATGTTAGCTAGCTGGCTATGGCTATCCAACACTAGAACTCTTCCAAGTCAAGGCAAGCTTTTGGTTTAATTAATTTCTTGCCACCGGGTCCTGCCTGTGTAACTGCTAAACCATTTTTTGACTTTACACTGTACTGCATGATTGTAGTGGGTTTACTAACACGTCAGTTCTAGTTGACTATGACTTGACAATGATGTAGGCTGTGTATAGCGTTTAGCTGTCATGATATGAAGGTTTGGCTTGGAAAGTTTTATTTGCCTGGTCACAGACAGCTGATGTGTTGTGCACTGAAGTCTACAAGTGAAGGGAAGAGGTGAGAGGAGGAGAGCGCGTAGATAGTTGTGAGAAGAAATTATATATACATGAGCAAAATGTTCATGCTGTTTTTATGTGGCTGCTATGAAAGTGAACTGTTCCCGTGTGATTGTGGTGTATTCATTCCGCAGATTCTGTTGAAAAACGCTTCTTAAATGGAAACAAACGTAACGAAACGGGAATGAACATAACTGAATTTGTCCAATAATAGCTCTCATTTACAACTGTTGGACTGATGATCACACCCTAGATCAGCTACTGTAGATGCAGGCAAGAGTGTTCAAGGCGCTATTGAATGTGTCACTGTCTGTCACCTTGACTACTCAAAATTCTCTCAACCTGTGCACATACATTGTAAACTTTCATTCACAAGCTAGGTTGAAGCAACCTCATGATGGGTACAGGAAATGTTCATGTAGTAGCCCAAGCTTATCGATGTTACATTGTGCTGGGTGAATGGAATATGAATGACAGTCATCCAATATGCTGTAACAAAAATAAGGCCATGCTCATAATAGTTTTTTTATCACGCTCCTTCATATTAAACGGCACCGACTGCCACTGGTGTCTACAGATACACCGTATTCTGACTTAATTCCCTAAAACTTCTACCACCTTTACGTGTGAGGAAAGCTATGATCCCTTATTGATGTCACTTGTTAAATCCACTTCAATCAGTGTAGATAAAGGGGAGGAAACAGGTTACAAAATTTTTTTACGCCTTGAGACAACTGAGACATGGATGGGCAAGACAAAAATGTAAGTGCCTTTGAACAGGGTATGGTAGTAGGTGCCAGTCGCACCAGTTTGTGTACTGCAACGCTGCTAGGTAGTTTCCCGCGTGTATCAAGAATACATTTTTGGTTACTACATGATTCCATATGTGTTATTTCATAGTTTTGATGTCTTCACTATTATTATACAATGTAGAAAATAGTAAAAATAAAGAAAAACCCTTGAATGAGTGGGTGGGTCCAAACTTTTGACTGGTACAGTGTCTCCTGACCCCTCCTGTCGCAGCCTCCAGTATTTATGCTGCAGTAGTTTATGTGTCGGGGGGCTAAGGTCAGTCTGTTATATCTGGAGTATTTCTCCTGTCTTATCCGGTGTCCTGTGTGATTTAAGTACTCTCTCTAATTCTCTCTATCTTTCTTGCTTTCTTTCTCTCTCTCTCTCTCGGGAAGACCTGAGCCCTAGGACCATGCCTCAGGACTCCCTGGCATGATGACTCCTTGCTGTCCCCAGTCCACCTGGCCGTGCTGCTGCTCCAGTTTCAACTGTTCTGCCTGCGGCTATGGAACCATGACCTGTTCACCGGACGTGCTACCTGTCCCAGACCTGCTGTTTTCAACTCTCTAGAGACAGCAGGAGCGGTAGAGGTGCTGACCTGTTGCACCATCGACTACTACTGTGATTATTATTATTTGACCATGCTGGTCATTTATGAACATTTGAACATCTTGGCCATGTTCTGTTATAATCTCCACCCGGCACAGCCAGAAGAGGACTGGCCACCCCTCATAGCCTGGTTCCTCTCTAGGTTTCTTCCTAGGTTTTGGCCTTTCTAGGGAGTTTCAAATCAAAACATGCCATGATGAAAACATACACAGAAACACGAATACCAGTACATACCTGGGGGAGGTGCCCTCTTTCTTGGAGATGTTGAGGTGTAGGATGGAGGGGGCCAGGCACACGGCCAGGTTACCAGCTGTCATCTGGTTCTCCTCAGCAGAGGCGATGTCACTGAGGAAGTAGAGCAGGGTCTGCAGTACCTCCCGGTTCTCGTCAGGCAGAAGGATGACTGCAGCCTGGGCCGCCTGAAGTCGCATGTCCTTCGGGACACCTGGGAAACACACATGACAGATACATCTGAATGTGAATTGCTATGTTGGTTTTAAGATCTTAGCATGATACTGATGACGAAACTGATGACATTTGAATGCACCTGGTAATTATAGCAGTAGACATTTAATGTACATCATAACCAGACATCAAATACAGACAGTAACTTAATGCCATGTTTGCAAAACCTCGATAAACCCTAACTCTAGTTGTAAAATCCTAGCTGGAGGACATCATAGAGTACAGTATGATTACTGTGCCTATCAATTAGTTGATTGACTTGTCAAAGGAGACTTTATCTAGTCAATGATTTCAATCTGATAAGTGTATGCTGAAGGGCAATTTAAACCAGACACAGGGGTTCAGAGCTTCCCAGAGTGGATGAGAGGGGAGCACTTAGAGCCACTGACTCACATTGGTAGATCTGCAGGAAGGTTTCAGTGAGCTTGGTGGTGAGGACAGGCTCAGGCAGGTCTCTGAAGTACTGTTTCAGCAGGTCGGCCACATCGTAGGCTGATTGGCCCTGGTACCTCACGTGGTCTGGGGAATTTTCATTCAGCTGCCGCAGAGTCTGGATCCGAGACTTCACCCCAGACTTACGGAAAATGCCAACCTTGACAGGAATAGGAGTAAAAAAACAGTTGATACTGTCATTGGTGTATTAGCATTATTCATAAACTTCAATGCATTATCATATATAATGTATCACCAAGTACATGAAATCTCACTACAATAGAAATACAGTAACATAACATATCTGGAGTGGAACACATACTAAAATCATAAGGTTATACACACACTGTAGCATGAGGGAACGTTTACTTTGAGGGGATGAGAGTGACTACCTTTTCCAGACATTGGCTGCGGAGGTAGCGCATGGCCTGCTGGATGCTCTGGGGTAGGGGTTGTCCACTCCTTTGGACATTGATGATTGGTGGAACACCAAAAACCTGTTTGTCCCTGTAGTCAGGGACCTTACTCCTCTTCATAAACTTAGGAATAGACCTGCCAAAACACAGGAAAAGGGGGACTAGATTCAATTTTTTCATCTAGATATCACCATAAAGGTTGTTACCTGAAATACATGTAATCTTGTCAAATTGGATGTGTTGTGGGTGATTTGGTATTCTAAACGGAGTGGGAAAGGGGTAGAAACCATGCAAACAGCACCACAGGTAACATTAGATATTTTCCTTGAACATCTGATGTCTTTTTTTGGATGAAAACTGTTTGAACTGTTTGGATGAAATCTGTTTGGATGAGTTGTGGGTGAATTGGTAGTCATTCAAATGAGTGGCAAAAAGGCAGAAACTACCCAAACAGCACCACAGGTAGCATTAGATATTCTCCTTGGACACCTGATGTCTTTTTTGGATGAAAACTGTTTGGTCTATCTCCAAATCCTAATCAGTCTATTTTGGAACAAAACGGTTTCAATTTTGTCTGATGCATATTCACATAATGCTTTTACACTAAGGGATGAAGCCTAATTGGGTGACAGCACATGGCTGATGATGCAAGAGAAATTAAAGTTTGAACCTTTTAGGGTGGAGAATAAAACCTGCTAACTGAGCGTGTGCTAAAACGGCCACTGCAATTATAGATAATGGTTTCTTTGTGTATGATGTGATTGATTCTTGAGAAGCAAGAGTCATCCGCATGAGAAATAAGAGGCTGAATGAGACACAGTTGCGAAATTTTACAAATCTAACTTTTTAACAGCTTTCTTTATGGAAATCAGGTTTTCCTTTTATACTACTATACATTAGCTGCATAAATGTAGATCAAAGGCCTTGCCATATGGAAAAATGTATATGATGCATTTTAAAAAGCAATATCCTTACCACAAAACAATACTCTCTGCCCTGACTAAATGCATATGAAAAGGACAGTATAATAGAGTGCACTTCCCTACGTCTCTGCCTTTTATCTATATTTCAATCTCCACTCTCCACACCCAAGGGCCCTCCACTCACCAGCTCCAGCCATGTTTGTTGGGTTCGCAGTATTTCTCCATTATAGCAGTGAGCCGGAGCAGAGAGAACTTTTGCAGAAGGTTGAGCTGAGCGGCTGACTGGCGGTTCATTTCCTGGGAGGCTGAAGTCAGGCTTGGCCTGTGGGAGTTCTGGAAACTATGCCACCGTAGCTTCCTAGAGAGAGGGGAAATGTATTGGGAATAAAGGTCAATGTTTTGATCTGTAGCGATGCTATGAGTGTCCATTTGTGGTATATCTTAGAGGCGATTAAATCAATTAATTTATGTGTTTTTACTATTATACTGTCTAAATGTCAAGAGCTATTTGACATTTGGTGAAATATTGATGAACCTGAACATGTTATCATCTTTATGTTTAACAATGTATGTTTACCTGCTTGGCCTGGTTAAGGAAGCACCCACTCCTGAGTCCCTTCGTTCTCTTGTCTCAACATCCTCCACCTCATTCAAAGAGTTTCCTGTGCTGTCGTAGTCACTGGCCATCGTGCCTACATCTGACATAGACTGCTCCTCAAAATGGAGGCTGGAGGAGAATGTTGTTTCTCTGGTCTCGTCAGTGTCCTCCTCTTCCTCATGCTTGTCACTGAGCTCCTGACACACCTTCTTGGACCACTGGTCTATATTCTGCTGAAGGCCATGGACATGTTGAAGGATATCATCCAGGTGCTCAAAGACCTTTTCTCTCAACTCGTCTGAACTGCCACTAGCCTCATTTACATTGTCATAGATGCTCCCCACTGAGGAACACGAGTTTCTTCTTATAGGAAACATGTTGAATTCCTGGGACTCGTGACTGCTGCCCAGGGAGAGGTTTACGTCCTCCATCTGCCATTCACGCAGCTCATGAGAGGTGGAAGTAGTGCACAGGCTCTCGATGGATAGGGACTTGGGGAACGTGCCTGGCTTGTGGTCCATTGGCAGATGAACCAGACAATCCAGTCCATTTTTATAGCCACTCTTCTGAATAACCTGTTTAGCCCCCTTCCACCCTGCCATGTCATAGTCCTCTAGATAGAGCCAACTGCTCTTCGCATTAGCTCTGTCCATAACTGGGGACCTACGGCCTGTACGACAGATAGTATGGGCTTTTCTGCTGTAATTTACACTGCTCTTTTCTGTAGTGTTGTTTTTTAAACCAGGTAGACTTTCATTGGAAGTGCAATGCAAACTGCCAGGGGTTAGAGGGAACTGCAGCGGAGAGGTCACAACTTGGCCATCTGTCACTTCCCTCTCTTTATCCTTTCTCTTGAACGACTCCATTCTCTTCAGGAAGGTATTGGAACACCTCTTGGTCTTCTCTCTGCTGACAGGAACAGTAAGTAGGTCTTTGGGAGACACAGGCTGGTCCTCACAGGCGGATCCATTGGGAGAGTGGGAACCATGGGAGTCATGGTGGGAGGTAAGGGTGTAGGGCTCTGCCGTGCTGGTGACCTGACTGTAGGGGTTGCTGGACGTGGTACCTCTGTCACTCTTCACACTCAGGCTGCTACTGCTGTGGGTGGAGGTGACCTCCAGGTTGCTGAAGTCACTCAGGATGCTCTCACTACTGGCAGAGGCCCTCAATGGGTGCAGGGTGGTGGAGGAGTGGACCTCCATGCTAGGGGAGATGTGTGGGGAGAGGGTACGCAGACGGGACCATGTCTTACTCTCTCGCTGGAATGCCCAGCGGTCACTGATGGCACACAGGTCATCCTCCTCAGAGTCTTCACTCTGCATCAGATGATAGACAAATTAGAGACCATTTTATAACATGTTTATGGAATTATCATTTGCATTGACAAGGGCTATGTCTAAGTGCAAAGCAAATATATACTTATTTGTGCATGTACAATGTAAAATAAAACAATTGTAATATACAAGGCCGTCAAGCAAACTCAGATATACTGTGAAAGTCAGAGAGACATGTAACAAGCTATAGCAGTGGATCTAGTGGCTGGCCTGCACACAACAAACTTTGAGACAGACAGATCTTATGTGCAGGTCTACTCACCTGTTTGCACTGAAAATGGACCTCTAGTCTCATGGAGGCACACTTGTTCAAGGTTGACAGCCTCCTACATGGAAATGAAAGAGATCAAATGAAAAAACACAGGAAATATCAAAATATTTGGTTTGTTTACAAGTGCAGTGCCAATTCAAATTACACTGAACAAAAATATGAACGCAACGTTCATAGAAGGAAATCAGTCAATGTAAATAAATAAATTAGGCCCTAATCTATGAATTTCACGACTGGGAATACAAATATGCATCTGTTGGCCACGGATACCTTTAAAAAAAAGGTAGGGGCGTGGATCAGAGAACCAGTCAGTGACCACCGTTTTCTTCATGCAGCGTGACACATCTCCTTTCCATAGAGTTGATCCGGCTGTTGATTGTGGCCTGTGGAATGTTGTCCCATTCCTCTTCAATGGCTGTGTGAAGTTGCTATATATTGGGGGGAACTGAACACGCTGCCATACACGTCGATCCAGAGCATCCCAAACGTGCTCAATGGGTGACATGTCTGGTGACATGGAAGAACAGGGACATTTTCCACTTCCAGGAATTGTGTATAGATCCTTGCGAAATGGGGCTGTGCATTATCCTTCTGAAACATGAGATGATGGCCACGGATGAATGGCACGACAGTTGACCTCAGGATCTCGGCACGGTATCGCTGTGCATTCAAATTGCCATCTATAAAATGCAATTGTGTTCATTGTCCATAGCTTATCCCTGCCCATACCATAACCTCTCTGTTCACAACGTTGACATCAGCAAACTGCTTGCCCACATGACACCATACATGCAGTCTGCCATCTGGCCGGTACAGTTGAAACCGGGATTAATCTGTGAAGAGCACACTTCTCCAGCGTGCCATTGGCCATCGAAGGTGAGCATTTTCCCACTGAAGTCAGTTACGACGCCAAACTGCAGTCAGGTCAAGACCCTGGTGAAAACGACAATCATGCAGATGAGCTTCCCTGAGACGGTTTCTGACAGTTTGTGCAGATATTCTTTGGTTGCGCAATCCCACAGTTTCATCAGCTGTCCGAGTGGCTGGTCTAAGACGATCCCGCAGGTGAAGAAGCTTGATGTGGAGGTCCTGGTCTGGCGTGGTTACACGTGGTCTGCGGTTGTGAGGCCGGTTGGACGTTCTGCCAAATTCTCTAAAATGGCGTTCCAGGCAGCTTATGGTAGAGAAATTAACATTAAATTCTCTGGCAACAGCTTTGGTGGATATTCCTGCAGTCAGCATG
The DNA here is from genome assembly GCF_002910315.2 of Salvelinus sp. IW2-2015. Classification (NCBI taxonomy): domain Eukaryota; kingdom Metazoa; phylum Chordata; class Actinopteri; order Salmoniformes; family Salmonidae; genus Salvelinus; species Salvelinus sp. IW2-2015. The sequence goes on along the minus strand of NC_036860.1, from coordinate 49,997,996 downwards.
CCAATTGCATGCTCCTTCAAAACTTGAGACATATGTGGCATTGTGATGTGTGACAAAACTGCACATTTTAGAGTGGCCTTCTACAGCACAAAGTGCACCTGTGTAATGATCATGCTGTTTAATCAGCTTCTTGATATGCCACACCTGGCATGGATTATCTTGGCAAAAGATAAATTCTCACTAACAGGGATGTAAACAAATTTGTGCACAACATTTTTGAGAAATAAGCTTTTTGTGCATATGGAACATTTCTTGGATATTTTAATTAAGCCCATGAAACATGAGACCAACACTTTACATGTTGCGTTTATATTTCTGTTCAGTGTAGATAGCTATCTATAAATTATCTGACAATAGCAGTATTCTCTGTTTCAAATTTCTTAACAATAACAAAAAAATAGGGTCATATCATTGGTTAGATAGGTCGCTTAGCTTGTTAGTTGATAAGAAATAGAATTGTCACTATTCACAAAAACAAAACATTATGTTTTTCATGTCAATGTGTAATATTTGTTATGTTTTTCAAGGACTACTCCCATGGCTCCCCTTAGTAATTGTGTTGCAGATCAGATGGCATCTCATGCATTAGTTTATATTTTTAAGGGGTTATTTTAGGTCCCACACGACTTGATAGTGAATGAAAACACATATGCCAACCTCCGTCCCCCCGTCCCAGAAAAAAAAAAATCAAGAAGGCTCACACATCGTTGTGGCTCAAAATGCATTACTTTTTCAGAGCAAGAGTATGCAGATATGCAGGCCTTGAGCCAGGCGGTTTTATTTTTACATCACGCCACCCCAGACTGAATTTCACACTATGTCAATTGCTGCACCACAGATTTAAATGAGTCTGTATGTGAGGCATTTCACTAACAGGTTTATTTAGGAAAAATGTGTCAAATTATATTTCATAAATTTCAAGTCAGAAAGTCTACAGTGAACTTTAACACATTTAATTTTATGCTTGATTCATGTCATTTTTCTGAAGACAGACAGCAGTTCAACCTTTCTCTTACAGCTCAAAGTTTCCATAGTTGGAACTTGGTAGACAGTAAAAAAGTTTGTCTTTATCATTATTGTATCGTATCGTATCATATCGAAGGCCTCTCTCTGCCTTCATTATTTATTCTGGTGTTGAAGACAAGCTAAGACATTGACAATCTTTTTCCAATAATTAATGAGATATAAGACTGATCTTAAACATATCACTGATTAATGCTAATCAATGTAACAATATCACTCAATCATTTTCTTTTCATAAGAAATGTGCTGTCTTAAAAAACATTTGATTAGTCATACATGCCATGTTCTCAATTACATATTTACTGGAATGCCCAGCTGTCCTATATGTTTTAGAAGTGTATATTTGTATTCGGAGAGCATAGATTCATAGCTACTCCTCTGAGGACAACCTGGCAGCATGGTGACTCTGGGAACTCAGGTGATTTATTGGGATTTGATTCGAAATTCAGTCACCATGTCTCTACTGCTCTTACACACACAGAAACACACACACACACACACACACACACACACACACACACACACACACACACACATGCACTTATTCACACACGCACACACACGTCTATCAACTCAAGTTATAGTTTGCCACACCAGCACGGCTGTTCAACAGAGTTATTTTTTTTAAATAGATTTGTGCAACTGATGTTTGAGTTAATGACCAGCAGTGAAAACCCGCTTTATCACACCTCAAAAGATGTATATGGGTATGAATAATTATTGTAAATATTCTAAACAAAAAATGTAAAATAATTTATTGTATTTATAATAGCAACGATAACAATCCACATCATTATAGTGGGACTCCTATACTTCCCAGAAAACAAATACAAATCATTTGAATTCAACTTCATTTTTAAGAATTGCAAAATCATTACTAACAATGCAAAGCATACCTCATAGCATGAGACTTGGATGCAGATGTGAAAGGTAATGGAAATGTGAATGTCTTACCTGCATAGTGACTTCAGTGAATCCTGGTCCAGAAACCCATGGTCTTTTTTCACAGAGGAGATGTCTAAAGGAAACTGTCCTGCTGCAGATCAAGAGAGGTGGATATGTTAATAGATGTGTTTAGACTTTTTATTTATGGGAACTTTACTCCCTCGGCACCAAAGACACCAGAATAACAACATATGGCCACATCAAATTTATGAATGTATGTTTTGCGGGTAGGTTATACTGTTGGGTGATTTGGTCAGGTTCTAGGAAAACACGACCAACCTCTGAGGTCATAAATATTACTCTCTTTTAAACATTAAAGGTGGTCCCATGTAGCTCAGTTGGTAGAGCATGGCGCTTGCAACGGCAGGGTCCTGGGTTCGATTTCCATGGGGGACCAGTACGAAAAAAGTATAAAAATGTATCCGCTCACGACTGTAAGTCGCTCTGGATAAGAGTGTCTGCTAAATGACTAAAATGTAAATGTCTATGATATAAAATTCATGCCAACCGGGCATGTGCAGACATTCATTTTGAGACATGCTGCCTGCAGTCCTTGGCAATGCATGCATTTTATACAGTATTATGTATTCGCGACTAAATCAGCAAAATTAGACTGTTTGACATTATACTGATCAATGACTGGATGCTATGGACTAATCTCCAAATCTCATAAATTTTTTACAACAGTTTGATTAAAACTGTAAAAAGTGATTAAAAACTCTATGTGGCTTTACGAGGGGCTATTTTTGTGTGCGTAGGGATATTAGAGAAAGAAAACTGTTCGTCACACAACATTCCAGAGGCTTCTCATTTCCAGCTTTTGTTTCTCTCTACTTCCCTTTTGCAGAGGCTACACTGTTAGGAGAGGGTGCTTTCCTTATATCTGATGAGTACTACCTCCTGGCATTTAGAACAAAGTTGATAAACAATTAAGATTGTTAAGATTAAGGCTGAGAATAAGGAGATTATTTGTTAACATATTCAGTACCACCAACCAACTGCAAGCATAAACAAGGTTTAGTCATAATGCTTTCACTCTTGTCTTTCACTACAGCTTATTCTGACTGGCAGTGGTGCATTTCCTTCATGTCTGATTCATGTGAATTATCAACATTGAACTTTGGGCAATTCAAATTTGTCAGACTTTGATATATGATTTACCTGTGGAGTTCATTCTCCATAGAATATGCATTGCACAACCAACAAATTGAGAGAATGCGATTCGTTCAATAATAATTGGGTATTGCAATTACAGTGCCTTGCAAAAGTATTCATCCCCTTTGGAGTTTTTCCTATTTTATGGCATTACAACCTGTAATTTAAATAGATTTCTATTTGGATTTCATGTAATGGACATACACAAAATAGTCCAAATTGGTTAAGTGAAATGAAAAAAACAACTTGTTTCAAAAAAAATCAAAAAATAATAAAAACGGAAAAGTGGTGCGTGCATATGTATTCACCCCCTTTACTATGAAGCCCCTAAATAAGGTCTGGTGCAACCAATTACCGTCAGAAGTCATATAATTAGTTAATAAAGTCCACCTGTGTGCAATCTAAGTGTCACATGATCTGTCACATGATCTCAGTATATATACACCTGTTCTGAAAGGCCCCAGAGTCTGCAACACCACCAAGCAAGCGGCACCACCAAGCAAGCGGCACCATGAAGACCAAGGAGCTCTCCAAACAGGTCAGGGACAAAGTTGTGGAGAAGTACGGATCAGGGTTGGGTTATAAAAAAATATCCGAAACTTTGAACATCCCACAAAGCACCATTAAATCCATTATAAACAAATGGAAAGACTGTGGCAACACAACAAACCTGCCAAGAGCGGGCCGCCCACCAAAACTCACGGACCAGGCAAAGAGGGCATTAATCAGAGAGGCAACAAAGAGACCAAAGATAACCCTGAAGGAGCTGCAAAGCTCCACAGCGGAGATTGGAGTATCTGTCCATAGGACCACTTTAAGCCGTACACTCCACAGAGCTGGGCTTTACGGAAGAGTAGCCAGAAGAAAAACATTTACTTAAAGAAAAAAATAAGCAAACACGTTTGGTGTTCGCCAAAAGGCATGTGGGAGACTCCCCAAACATATGGAAGAAGGTACTCTGGTCAGATGAGACTAAAATTGAGCTTTTTGGCCATCAAGGAAAATGCTATGTCTGGAGCAAACCCAACACCTCTCATCACCCCGAGACTACCATCCTACAGTGAAGCATGGTGGTAGCAGCATCATGCTGTGGGGATGTTTTTCATCGGCAGGGACTGGGAAACTGGTCAGAATTGAAGGAATGATGGATGGCACTAAATTCTTGAGGGAAACCTGTTTCAGTCATCCAGAGATTTGAGACTGGGACGGAGGTTCACCTTCCAGCAGGACAATGACCCTAAGTATACTGCTAAAGCAACATTTGAGTGGTTTAAGGGCAAACATTTAAATGTCTTGGAATGGCCTAGTCAAAGCCCAGACCTCAATCCAATTGAGAATCTGTGGTATGACCTTAAAGATTGCTGTACACCTGCGGAACCCATCCAACTTGAAGGAGCTGGAGCAGTTTTGCCTTGAAGAATGGGCAAAAATCCCAGTGGCTAAATGTGCCAAGCATATAGATACATACCCCGAGAAACTTGCAGCTGTAATTGCTGCAAAAGGTGGCTCTAAAAGGTATTGACTTTGGGGGGGTGAATAGTTATGCACGCTTAAGATTTCAGATTTTTTGTCTTATTTGTTGTTTGTTTCACAAGAAAAAATATTTATCATCTTCAAAGTATGTTGTGTAAATCAAATGATACAAAAAAAATCTATTTTAATTCCAGGTTGTAAGGCTACAAAATAGGAAAAATGCCAAGGGGGGTGAATACTTTTGCAACCCACTGTAAATTAGCTTTCAACCTGATGAAAGCAGCATGTTAAATGATCATGTTTGCTAGACATGGGGATAGCTTGATTAGAAGACTGCTGAGTGGAGGCAAATAACACTGCTCATTGACAGCTTCTGCATCATAAGTGACTTGTGGCCTACAGTCAGGTATATTTTGGTACACAAATTTAGCTCTAACATCCTCTAACACAGTACAGTAATTGGTGATGGGAGATGATTACATTGTGTATATAGCAGCAAATGTGGTTTGTTTCATTTTACTATGGGACTGTGCATTCATTGATGCAAACCTGTCTGTACTGTAGGAGCTAACCAAACACAACGAGTCTCTCTGGACCATAGTAGTCATATTAATTTGGTTGACCATTATAGAGTCTAGAGTCCATAAACCACAGGGACATCTATTGATTACCTTCGTAGAGCTGGGCATATTGCGGAAATCCAGCAGCCCGCAGCCAATTACAAGCTTCTTTAGCCTCCAGTTCTGAAAAGGAAAAAATATAACGCATAAAGATACACAGACAGATGTATTGTACTACAGTTACAACCTAAGTATGTCTTCTAAATGAAAAGTTAGGTGTTTGCTATGACTTGACTTGTTACATAAAGCCAAAAGTTCCGCAATAGTTTCACTATACATATTCCTCCAGCCAGATTCGGAGAGCCTGATAGAAGGCAATTATGATGGCCAAATGAAAGACCCCAATGCACAGAGGCAAAGCCGAGGCTTATCTATCAAGTTGGTTTATCATTTTATTTGGCTTTACAACTTGCCACACTTTAACAATACTGTCACTACTGGTACATGACATTGGCTTGACACAGGCAAAAATTCATAGAAACTAAACACGTCTGTAAGACCTCATCTGGGTGGGATATGTGGATGCACTGATATTACTGACTCTGGTAGATTGTCAATGTGGCCTTTTAGCAATAAGGTTGGTTCAGATAACCACCTGGCAACATACGAGGTAAATAGAACATATTTATGAGGTCTGAACACAAAATTCTAATATGTGAAGAACATATCCTCGGAAGGGTACAAATGAAGCCCATCATGAAATTCAACCCATGCTTTGAAAATTCAGAAAATGGTTAAGATGGTAAAATTGTACATTCATCTTCCTGCTTAGTAAACATTTAACTAGTAGCCTACAACGTTGGATTTTTAATGGAGAGACAATTGATAGATTGTGTGTGTGAGTACCTCTCTCTATATGAAGATAGTTTATCTAAAAGGTAATGAATGGACATACAATAACCAGTGAGCCTTTCCCACAAAGACCTCTTGCATCAGTTTACTGTACTATAGACTACTCTGTATGTTTGACTCACGTCTAAATTGTCCCTCTCTTTTCCTCTCCGGGAGACTCCACCTCCTTATGACATTCCTTAACTCCCATACACCCAGAGCTCCGACTGGATATCATAACTGAGGCCTGTGTTCTCAAGCACTGTGCTATCCACCAGGGAAAGCCTGAAACTCCAGCAGTAAAAGAGAATTTGTGAAATAGGTCTTCGCAACACCAACTTCCAGAAGGTATAGAGCGTTATCTGAACAATTGCCAAATTACCAGTCTACTCAGTTATTCAGAACATCACAATTGATATCAAAGGAACATGAACTAAATCTGTGTGGCCTATATCATTATTGAGATGATGAGTATAATTGTAAGGAACCTCTCTTTAATTCATGAGTTCCAAGCTGAAAGACCTGTAGAGTGAGCTGTGTGGGTCCCCGGGGAAGCCATGCTTCCTTCCCATGCAGATATCTCCTCCCTAACTGCCCTACCCTACAGCAAACTGGCTCCAGGAAAAGGCCAGTTGTGGCCTATATGCAGACTCATTGGGATTACTCATTGAATACATACTCAAACAGTACAAGCCACCCACTGAAACTAAAATAGCTACATGACATACACTTCTACCATTGAGACTTGGTTAGCCTCATGCCTTCTTAGTTCATGGGTTTCTATTACGTATTTAAGCCAAACCAACAGAATCCTCTCTGCTTTGAGGTCAGTAAGCAACATGATTAATTTCCAACAGGAAAGTCAAAACCTAAGACACCCAAGAAGAAAAACAAAGAAACTACTACAGTGACTGACGTTTAGAGGAATCCCCCATTGGTACTGTATGTCAGAAAGCTCCATCACTGCAAAAATAGTATAATATTCCATATCCTTCCTCTCATCTCTAAAGATCGACTGTCCCTTCCCTGTAATCAGTCAGAGAAGCAGCTGGAAAGCTGTTGAAACTTCAAACAGATTTGCCTTGAGGAAAGTGCAGCATCCTGACCAGCGCTACCATCTGGTTTTCCTTCTCTACGGTTTTCATTTGAGCCCCCTGCCAATTGGAGTCTAGCCCTTCCCTCATGCTGAAGCTTGAAGCCGCCCACTGAACATTGACACCATCAGATACCTGAACAGCTGAGACTTGGGCAGTATTAACAAGTCGTCATTCAGAGCTCCTTACAAGGGAACACTGATCATGTTCTCCTCTGACTTCTGCACTTCACTGCCACCATCAACAAGCTTAATTAAGTATATAATATGGATGCCATACTGAATTTCTACAAGTGATGATTGAACTCCTTAAATTGCTAGCAGATGTTTACAAAAAAATAAGGGGATTTGCTGCATTCCTGTAAATCATATTACAGACACTTCAACAACAGTCTTTTCATTCATCAGCACTTTGAAAGTTGGACAGAAGGTGACGCAAAGCATTTTTATGAGACTTGTTGCTATGCTTGATTAGACTGTGAGTTTTGACCAGTCACGTTCTATAGATTTTATGACTGTTGTGTCTGAATGTAAATGTGGCTGTCTCTTCAGGGGTTGGGGGTGAACAGAAGGGAGGACTATCGTTCTGGGGGTGAGAGGTGAGCAGGAGGGCTGCCTGCCTATCTTTCTCCTGCCTGCCTGTCAAGTTGACTTGAAGGTTAGACAGGGAAGACCTGGTTCTCTATGAGGGAGCAGAGTGCTGCCTTTTTATCAAGAGTGAAGTGAAGGTTAACCACAGAGCGAGCTGTTGTTTCCCTGTCTGGGTGTGAGGTGAGCAAAGGGGCAGAACGGTCGGTGCCTATCTCTGGGTTGGGTTGGGGGAGAGAGTACTGATCAGGAGAGGTGTCTGTCTCTCTGGTGGTGGAGGTGTTGCTTCTGTTTAAACTCCTCATCTGAGGAGAAGATGGTTTGACACCACAGAGAAGAGAGAGAGCCATGCGGGGCAGACTGGGGTAGGGTGGATGGGAGGCTAATGGCCGACAGGAAATCCCCAGCACTGGGAGGGAGTGTTGACACAAAGGGAGACGTTTATACCACAGAGTGTCCTAAGGTGCTCTGCATATTTTATAATATAGTGTGTTCTCTGTGCTGCTGAGGGCATCAATTACTATATAACCAATCGTTTACGTGCTATCTAATGATCATGTTCTTCTCTGACTGCTGTACTTCTCAGGGGAAGTTCTGAGGACTATTAAAACCAGAAAATAAATTAGGCAACATTGTGATTGACCTAAAAAGCCTTGCTGTGGTTCAAGGTCCCCATTCTTCAATGTATTACCTAAAAATCTACAAATAGAAGAATGAAATGCGTGTGCCTTTTTTCATACCATTTATATTTGATACCATTTTATACCTTTAAAAAAATCTAACTTTCGATTTCAAACAACTTTTATTATTCACTGAATTAATGCAAATGTTATTATCAGTACTTCACCATAAACACAAGAAAAACACAGTGGTCCAAAGATAGAGAGGGGATATTCTCTCAGTGACCACAAATCCCTGTATTCCCATTTCTCTTTCAAAACTGAATAATTGGTATTGTTCGCAGGAGATGTAAGGCTGCCATTGTTTCATACCCAACTTTCCAGTGGACGGCTAAGCTACCACAATGCAAGCCATTGATCACCAAGGGTTCAAAGCCCACACGATCAACAAGTCTTACTGTATATTTCCATTTGATTAAAATTCCAGCAGGATTGAGCGTGTGTGGTGACATCAGGAGTTCAAAGGTCTCATTCTCTCGACACAGTAGATGGCTTTAACATTATGGTTAGGCATATAACATGATAATATATAATTAGCATAAGGTTCAAATCTGCTTAATTGTTCACTACAATGGGCTTTAAAAATGAATCAGAATGTATTTAGAAGTAGATACAGCTGTATAATGACTCTAAAAATATAATTTCTTTAGAAGACAGAACATGGTGTTTTTCAAAGCACATCATAACCTTTCTAAATCATACCTTTCATTCTATGTTTTTAATTCTTAATCAGTAAAATCTTAATAGATCTTTCTGAACTTTTTTTAATAAGAAGAAATCAATCATATGCTCTAAATTGTCCCTCTCTTTTTCTCTCCATGGGTCTCCATAATATACTGACATGTAAATAAACTAACTAAAAATAAGATCATATTTTCAGAAAGGATAAGTCTCATACTCACCATTTTTCCCGAGCAGTTGCTGAAACTTAGTCCGACCACTCATTAACAAATAAAAAGGGAATTGAAGCCCAAAACACTCAACAGTAGCCTGGTGGTGGAGGTCAAAACTTTACAGATTCCATAAGTGATTGAGAGTTAGTTACAAAAATCCAAGAAGAATAGTTTCAAGCAGGCAAAAGAAACCAAGCAAGGGAACTGAAGCCAGGGATTCCAGTTATCGCTACTTTTCTATATGCGAACAACTGTACCAGCCTAACAGAACCTGCCCTTCATGACCCCATTCATGCTGAAAACCATCTGGTTCCTCTTGAACAACTGTCCCACCTCAGACACCCCACCCCCCTCCAGGAAGGCCATACCATTTGAGCTAGTGGGGGGGGGGGTGTGAATTACAAGCTTTCGCAAACTCTAACACAGCCCTAAAAACCACAACTTTAATACAGAAAGATGATTCAATTTCTTCCTTTCAAACTATAACTGATTGCATAATTATAATATGTTTTATTCCTTTTACTTAACTACCCTAAATTTAGGCCTAAAACTGTTTCCCTGGCTGTCCTTTCAGAGCTTCAGTAAATAACTTTCTTGTTTAACTTCTAAAATCTATGACACCTCTGAAATAATTATTTATTTCAACTATTTAAACATATCTCTGAAGCTGTCACAAATGTTATCAAACCAAGGGGTAGGAACTGTAGGCTGTGTGAGCTCTGTTCACACAGCAGACTTGTTGAAACAAGCCAACAAGCCAGATCTGAGGAGAGGAAACAATATACAGTGCCTTCAGAAAGCATTCCTACCCCTTGACTTACTCTACATTTTGTTGTGTTACAGCTTGAATTCAAAATGGATTAAATATTTTTTTCTCACCCAATCTACACACAATACCCCATAATGACGAAGTGAAAACATGTTTTTAGACATTTTTGCTCATTTATTGAAAATGAAACACAGAAATATCAAATTTACATAACTATTCACACCCCTGAGTCAATACTTTGTAGAAGCATCTTTGGCAGTGATTACAGCTGTAAGTCTCTAAGAACTTTCTACACCAGGATTGTGCAACATTTGCCCATAATTTTTTTCAAAATTCTTCAAGCTCTATCAAATTGGTTGTTGATCATTGCTAGACAACCATTTTCAGGTCGTGCCATAGTATATTTAAGTCAAAACTGTAACTCGGCCACTCAGGAACATTCACTGTATTCTTGGTAAGCAACTCCAGTGTAGATTTGGCCTTGTGATTTAGGTTATTGTCTTGCTGAAAGGTGAATTTATCTCCCAGTGTCTGGTGGAAAGCATGTGCTTAGATCCATTCTGTATTTTTCCCCCCTCAAATACTCCCCAGTCCTCAATGATTATAAGCATACCCATAACATGATGCAGCCATCACTATGCTTAAAAGTATGGAGTGTGGTACACAGTAATGTGTTGTATTGGATTTGCCCCACATTTTTTTGCAGTATTTAACTTTTTTTTTTAATTAACCTTTATTTAACTAGGCAAGTCAGTTAAGAACAAATTCTTATTTACAATGACGGCCTACACCGGCCAAACCCGGACGACGCTGGGCCAATTGTGCACCGCCCTATGGGACTCCCAATCACGGCCGGTTGTGTTACAGCCTGAATTCAAACCAGGGTGTCTGTAGTGACGCCTCAAGCACTGAGATGCAGTGCCTTAGACTGCTGCGCTACTCGGGAGCCACTCAGGAGTATTACTTTAGTGCCCTGTGGCAAACAGGATGTACGTTTTGGAATATTTGTATTCTGTACAGGCTTCCTTCTTTTCACTCTGTCAATTAGGCTAGACTTGTGGAGCAACTTCAATGTTGTTCATCCATCCTCAGTTTTCTCCCATCACAGCCATTAGTATGTGTGGTGTACAGAGATTAGGTAGTCATTCAAAAATCATGTTAAACACTATTATTGCACACAGAGTCCATGCAACTTACTATGTGATCTGTTAAGAACATTTTTACTGCTGAACATATTTAGGCTTCCCGTAACAATGGTGTTGAATACTTATTGACTCAAGACATTTCAGCTTTAAATTTTTTATTCATTTGTAAAAATGCCAAAAAACATAACATCTAAACATCTAAATTGTATCCATTTTAAATTCAAGCTAGTGTAACGGATGTGAAATGGCTAGCTAGTTAGCGGGTACGCGCTAGTAGCGTTTCAATCAGTTACGTCACTTGCTCTGAAACCTAGAAGTAGTGTTGCACCTTGCTCTGCAAGGGCCGCGGCTTTTGTGGAGCGATGGGTAACGACGCTTCGAGGTTGACTGTTGTTGATGTGTGCAGAAGGTCCCTGGTTCGCGCCCGTGTCGGGGCGAGGGGACGGTCTAAAGTTATACTGTTACATTGGTGCCGTGACCCGGATCACTGGTTGCTGCGGAAAAAGGAGGAGGTTGAAAGGGGGGTGAGTGTAACGGATGTGAAATGGCTAGCTAGTTAGCGGGTACGCGCTAGTAGCGTTTCAATCAGTTACGTCACTTGCTCTGAAACCTAGAAGTAGTGTTGCACCTTGCTCTGCAAGGGCCGCGGCTTTTGTGGAGCGATGGGTAACGACGCTTCGAGGTTGACTGTTGTTGATGTGTGCAGAAGGTCCCTGGTTCGCGCCCTTGTCGGGGCGAGGGGACGGTCTAAAGTTATACTGTTACACTATAACACAACAAAATGTGGAAAAATTCAAGAGGTGTGGATACTTTCTGAAGGCACTGTACATCCCTGTCATGTACGACTGGGAAAACATCTGGAAATCACAAAAACCAAGACAAAATACACATACCATTGTTCAAGATAAAATGGTGCTTTCAGCACTTGTATCATCACGTTACTGGCTCAAATAGACGACCAATCAGCCTGTTACCAACCCTTAGTAAACTTCTGGAAAAAATTGTGTTTGACCAGATACAATGCTATTTCACAGTAAACAAATTGACAACAGAATTTCAGCGTGCTTATAGGGAAGGACACTCAACAAGCATAGCACTTACTGTACCTCAAATGACTGATGATTGGCTGAGAGAAATTATGATGATAAAATGATTGTGAGGGTTGTCTTGTTAGACTTCAGTGCAGCTTTTGACATTATCGATCATAGTCTGCTGCTGGAAAAATGTGTTTTGGCTTTACAACCCCTGCTATAATGTGGATAAAGAGTTACAGGGGGTGTTCTTTAATGGAAGCCTCTCAAATACAATCCAGTTAGAATCAGGAATTCCCCAGGGTAGCTGTTTAGGCCCCTTGCTGTTTTCAATTTTTACTAACGACATGCCACTGACTTTGAGTAAAGCCAGAGTGTCTATGTATGCAGATGACTCAACACTATACACGTCAGCTACTACAGCGACTAAAATGACTGCAACACTCAACAAAGAGCTGCAATTAGTTTCAGAGTGGGTGACAAGGAATAAGTTAGCCCTACATATTTCTAATATTAAAAGCATTGTATTTGGAACAAAACACTCACTAAACCCTGAACCTCAATTAAATCTTGTAATAAATCCAAGTTTATCACTTTAAAAGGCTAATTGATCATTAGAAAACCCTTTTGCAAGAGTTGCAAAGAAAAAGTAATATCTCAGACTGGAACAATAAAAATAAAAGATTGAGATGGTCAAAAGAACACAGACACTGGACAGAGGAACTCTAGTCCAGCATCCCGGAGTCGCCTCTTCACTGTTGATGTTGAGGCTGGTGTTTTGCGGGTACTATTTAATGAAGCTGCCAGTTGAGGACTTGTGAAGCGTTTGTTTCTTAAACTAAACACTCTAATGTACTTGTCCTCTTGCTCAGTTGTTCACCGGGGCCTCCCACTACTCTTTCTATTCTGGTTAGAGCCACTTTGCGCTGTTCTGTGAAGGGAGTAGTACACACCATTGTATGAGATCTTCAGTTTCTTGGCAATTTCTCGCATGGAATAACCTTAATTTCTCAGAACAAGAATAGACTGACGAGTTTCAGAAGAAAGTGCTTTGTTTCTGGCCATTTTGAGCCTGTAATCGAACCCACAAATGCTGATGCTCCAGATACTCAGCTAGTCTAAAGAAGGCCAGTTTTATTGCTTCTTTAATTAGAACAACAGTTTTCAGCTGTGCTAACATAATTGCAAAAGGGTTTTCTATTGATCAATTAGCCTTTTAAAATTATAAACTTGGATTAGCTAACACAACGTGTCATTGGAACACAGGAGTGATTGTTTGCTGATAATGGGCCTCTGTACGCCTATGTAGATATTCCATAAAAAATCTGCCGTTTCCAGCTACAATAGTCATTTACAACATTAACATTGTCTGCACTGTATTTCTGATCAATTTTATGTTATTTTAATGGACAAAAATGTGTTTTTCTTTGAAAAACAAGGACATTTCTAAGTGACCCCAAACTTTTGAACGGTAGTATACACAGAGAGTGTCACGAATCCCGCTTCCTGAGTCTGTTTTTGCCTGTGTTCTGTCCTGGAGTGTTTTTTCCGGTGTCCTGGAACGCACCCTGTCTGGTTGCCGGGCGACGTAGCTAGTTGGAGGATCTCTGAGTACCCGCACCTGTATCCCATCAGCTATCTGCACACCTGGTCCTGATCATCACCCCTCCACTTCATAAGCGCTGACCTGACATCCATTCCCTGCCGGWTCGTTAGCCATGAACAGTATGTTGTGCCAGCGTATCAGCCTCCAGTTTGATAGAGTTTGTTTTGTTGTTTTGTACGTCTTGCTTGCCTTGAACTTACCTCCGTTTTTTCTGTCTACAGTCATTCACCCGGAACACTCATCCCATCCCTACCTGGTCGTCGGTGACTTCAGTTACTTCCTTGGATCTGCTTACTCAATTCCATCAACTCACCTCCGCTGCCCGCTCCGCTACTTGGATTTTTCTATCACTACATTTAAACTTGTAAATAAATACTCACCTTCGTCTTACTCTCCTTGTCCTGGTCTGCTTCTGGGTTCTACTTTAGAGAACCGTGACAGAGAGCTAATATTAATATGTCAATCTCTCCTGGCTGAAAGTGAAGGAGAGATTGACTTCATCACTACTTTTATTTATGAGAGGTATTGACATGTTGAATGCACCAAGCTGTCTGTCTAAACTACTGGCACACAGCTCGGACACCCATGCATACCCCACAAGACATGCCATTAGAGGTCTCTTCACAGTCCAGAGTCCAGAACAGACTATGGGAGGCACACAGTACTACACAGAGCCATTACACATCAAGTAACTGATGCAAGCAGTAAAATTAGATTTAAAAAACAGATTAAAAAACACCTTATGGAACAGCGGGGACTGTGAAGCAACACAAACATCGGCACAGACACAGACACAGACACACACACACACACACAACATACGCACTATACATACACATGGATTTAGTACTGTAGATATGTGGTAGTGGTGGAGTAGGGGCCTGAGGGCACACAGTGTGTTGTGAAGTCTGTGAATGTATTGTAATGTTTTAAAATTGTATAAACTTCCTAAATTTTGCTGGACCCCAGAAAGAGTATCTGCTGCTTTGGCAGCTAATGGGGATCCATAATAAATACAAATACAAATACTTGACATCACTCTTGGGGGTGTTTGTGTGGGGTTTGTGGGGTTAAATGACATACTGAAATACTGTCTGCAGTCTTCTTCACATCATTTTCCTTCTACTTGTTTTGTCCCTGTCTGTACAGTATCTTTGCCATTTGAGAGGTCAAGCTCAAGGCCAGCGGACCTAGCTGTTATCGTATTGTAGAGCAAAACAAGTTTAACCTTCAACCATCCACATAAAGCTTTGAAATAGCACACTATATGATGGCATACTCTTCATAACTGTTTCCAGATAAGCTAAATCTACCCGAGGAAAGGCCATTAGGGCCTGATATTCATGATCAGATCAAAGTTCAGAAGCAGTTTGGAACTTTCTCTCTTTTCATTTTCCATTTCTATGACTAATCCATGACAGACATTTCCTTGCATACCGGCAGATGGGTTCAGAGGGAGATATGGCCTTCTGGGAAACTACAGTGAATATGTAACACAGACAGCAAAAGGAAAAGGTGTGGTACAGAAGAGCTGACCTCTCAGGAAATGAGTTGTTAGAGGAGGCTGGTAGACTAGAACATGTCATAATGTCATAATCTTCCTAAACACCGGTCTGCTTCTCTGATCTTTTTCTTTGCGTAATTAAACCTTACTTTCGAAAAATTGTTCCAAAAAATTGTATATACCCTGCGGTAATATTCCAACACACAAACATTCAATATGTACAAACACTCACATTTCTCACATGGGTCATGAACCTGCTCCTCAAATTTCAATTTTGGAACAGAATGAGTAACTACAAATCAATCATAAATCAATCATAAAGAACAGACCATATACTGTTTATATCTCTTCCTCTACCAGGATGACATGTGCCCAATACCTCACACCATTGTCATTCCTCAGAGTGGGTAGTCCATGTGATGCTGTGTGCCCACCTAGTGCTTAACTTGGGTAAGAGCTCACCGGAGCTGAGTACCAGCACCTCAAATATTCTACTGCTTGAGCTCCTGCACCTCTTATAGAATATGCTTTGTCTGTGATATTATAGAGGAGAAACACTTTCACAAGAGGGATATAGAATAGAGACAATGATCAACAACATTTCCACATGATTGCAATCACCTGTGCAACTGTCAGAGAAAGAGCATTACCATAAATAAGAGGTTTAAATTATAATGTTCACTGAACAGAGCCCTTGCAATTACAGCTAGGTAGGCCTGCTTTGCAGTACATTTACATTCTGACATCAAGTCCTATGCACGAGACTAGGACAGAATCCACCCATATAGCTTTTTCCCTAAACATTGAAGACCATAGTAGCAATAAGGTCATTGAAGTGTTATTTAAAGGAGACAATTCTAATCTCATCTAGATCTATGCTTTTTTTAAAGCTCTAAAATCTTTTATAGTAGAAAAAGCACCACCCTCAGCCCTTCACTATGTTATTAATGGCACTGGGCTGTCTCTAGGGAAACCATGGCCTTTAAACCTGAGCCTGTGATTGGAGAGCAGCTGTTGCTTTATTAAGCCTATCATATATCTTCTATGGAACTGAGTTCAAATAGGCTCAAAGGAAAAGGATGAGAGTAAATGACAAATATAATGAAAAAATGTGAAACAAATGGGACTGCTCATCTTGTTGCATTTCACAGTATGAGAAGCATGTCTTTCTGTTTATTAGCAAATACATACATGATAACACAGCTAGCTCATGAGAGACAGTTGTGTTGTGAATGCTGCATTATGACTGGGTGCCCTGGGTAGCTTCCTATTTGGAGGCTGTCGATCAAAGGTGAGCCTTCTTTAGACAGAGCTAAAGCTATTACAGGATCATCTGGATGCATCCATATTTTAATATAGCCTATAGCTCTGTCTTCAACAGCACTCTGTTGTAGGCGACAATACCATAGCTTAAATTGATGTGCAATCCTTTCCCAGTAACTAAACTAAAATGAATAGGTTGATCAGGATTTGCAGCCATTAATTGAGTGAAAAGTGTAGCTGTGAAGACCGCCTGGCAGTAAAAAATGTCATAATTGATGTTTTGCGGTAGTTGCCTATTTAATAGATTAAGCAATTACAGACTTAGGCATAGCCTACTTTCACAATTTACCTGCAACATGTTGGTGGTCTAAATTCCTTTGCAATAAAGCACTCGTTTTATGCGTGCAGTCTTGAGTTTGAAAAGTTGGGGACTTTGATTTAAAACCATTACAAGTTTCACTATCCATTCTCAGCAGCAACCCTTGTCCATTATAACTTTATTTTGACTTCTGAAACTTCATGACCTAGAGCCTTTTCCAGATGTAGTCTGTGAAGTCATTTGTAGTTATGTCCTGTATTCAATGAAGATATACTGAATTCATCTCTCAGACTTTCCTGCTGCAATAAAGCTCACTCTAAAATGTAAATGTGCACCTTCCAAGAAAGGAATGGCACACAATGCATAGATTACTACAGTACTCTCTGGTGTGGTGTGGGATATTAAGTTCATGGCTATAATTGTCCTTCAAATCCTGATGCATAGCGGATTTGAAACAGCAGTGTAGACTTTTACTTTGAAGAAGAACAACAAGTGATGTTCAGTCAGAAGCTAATATAACCCATGTCCAGAATTCAATAAATTGTCCAGTGCATTCGGAAAATATTCAGACCCCTTCCCTTTTTCCACACTTTCTTACGTTACAGTCTTATTCTAAAATCTTTTCTTTTTTTAAAATGTCCTCATCAATCTACACACAATACCCCATTGTGACAAAGCAAAAACAGGGTTATAGACATTTTTGCAGATGTATTAAAAATAAAAAACAGACCTAAACATACCTTGTTTACATAAGTATTCAGACCCTTTGCTATGAGACTCGAAATTGAACTCTGGTGCATGCTGTTTCCATTAATCATCCTTGAGATGTTTCTACAACTTGATTGGAGTCGACCTGTGGTAAATTCAATTGATTGGACATGATTTGGAAATACACACACCTGTCTCAATAAGGTCCCACAGTTGACAGTGCATGTCAGAGTGAAAACCAAGCCACGAGATCGAAGGAATTGTCCGTAGAGCTCCGAGACATGATTGTGTCAAGGCACAGATCTGGGGTAGGGTACTAAAAAATATGTGCAGCATTGAAGGTCCCCAAGAACACAGTGGCCTCCATGATTCTTACATGGAAGAAGTTTGGAACCACCTAAATCTTACTAACTCAAAATGAGCAATCGGGGGAGAAGGGCCTTGGTCAGGGAGGTGAGCAAGAACACAATGGTCACTCTGACAGAGCTCCAGAGTTCATCTGAGGAGATGGGAGAACATTCCAGAAGGACAACCATCTCTGTAGCACTACACCAATCAAGCCTTTATGGTAGAGTGGCCAGACGGAAGCCACTCCTCAGTAAAAGGCACATGACAGGCCGCTTGGAGTTTGCCAAAAGGCACCTAAAGAACTGTCAGACCATGAGAAACAAAAATCCTGGTCTGATGAAACCAAGATTGAACTCTTTGGCCTGAATACCAAGCGTCACGTCTGGAGGAAACCTGGCACCATTCTTACGGTGGAGGCAGCATCATGCTGTGGGGATGATTTTCAGCGGCAGGGACGGGGAGACTAGTCAGGATGGAAGCAAAGATGAATGGAGCAAAGAACAAAGAGATCTTTGATGAAAACCTACTCCAGAGCGCTCAGGACCTCAGACTGGGGTGTAGGTTCACCTTCCAACAGGACAACGACCCTAAACACACAGCCAAGACAACGCAGGAGTGGCTTCGGGACAAGTCTCTGAATGTCCTTGAGTGGCCGAGCCAGAGCCCGGACTTGAACCTAATCGAACATCTCTGGAGAGACCTGAAAATAGCTGTGCATTGACGCTCCCCATCCAACCTGACAGAGCTTGAGAGGATCTACAGAGAAGAATGGGAGAAACTCCGCAAATACAGGTGTGCCAAGCTTGTAGCATCATACCCAACAAGACTCAAGGCTGTAATCACTGCCAACGGTGCTTCAACAAAGTACTGAGTGAAAGGTCTGAATACCTATGTAAATGTGATATTTCAGTTTTACATTTTTTAGAAATTTCCAAATATTTCTAGAAACCCGTTTTTGCTTTGTCATTATATGGTATTTTGTGTGGATTGATGAGGGAAAAAAGCTATTTAATCCATTTTAGAATATGAGGAATTTACCACAGGTGGACTCCAATCAAGTTGTAGAAACATCTCAAGGATGATTAATGGAAACAGGATGCACCTGAGATCAATTTCAAATCTCATAGCAAAGGGTCTGAAAATGTAAATAAGGTATTTCTGTTTTTTATTTTTTTAAACATTTGCAAACATTTCTAAAAACCTGTTTTTGCTTTGTCATTATGGTGTACTGTGTGTAGATTGCTGGGGATTTTTATTTATTTAATCAGTTTTATAATAAAGCTGTAACGTAACAAAATGTGTAAAAAGTCAAGGGGTCTGAATACTTTTCGGTCAAAAGTACCAGTCAAAAGTTTGGACACACCTACTCATTCAAGGGTTTTTCTTTATTTTTACTATTTTATACATTGTAGAATAATAGTGAAGACATCAAAACTATGAAATAACACATATGGAATCATGTAGTAACCAAAAAAGTGTTAAACAAGTCAAAATGTATGTAATATTTTAGATGCTTCAAAGTAGCCACCCTTTGCCTTGATGACAGCTTTGCACACTCTTGGCATTCTATCAACCAGCTTCATGAGGTAGTCACCTGGAATGCATTTCAATTAACAGGTGTGCCTTGTTAAAAGTTAAATTGTGGAATTTCTTTCCTTCTTAATGCATTTGAGCCAATCAGTTGTGTTGTGACAAGGTAGGGGGGGTACACAGAAGATAGCCCTATTTGGTTAAAGATCAAATCCATATTGTAGCAAGAACAGCTCAAATAATCAAAGAGAAATGACAGTCCATCATTACATTAAGACATGAAGGTCAGTCAATCCGGAAAGTTTCAAGAACTTGAACGTTTTTTCAAGTGCAGTCGCAAAAACCATCAAGCGCTATGATGAAACTGGCTCTCATGAGGACCGCCACAGAAAAGAACGACCTAGAGTTACCTCTGCTGCAGAGGATGAGTTCATTAGAGTAAACTGCACCTCAGATTGCAGCCCAAATAAATGCTTCACAAGTAACAGACACATCTCAACATCAACTGTTCAGAGAAGACTGCGTGAATCAGGTCTTCATGGTCGAATTGCTGCGAAAAAACCACTACTAAAGGACACCAATAATTAGAAGAGACTTGCTTGGGCCAAGAAACACTAGAAATTGACATTAGACCGGTTGAAATCTGTCCTTTGGTCTGATGAGTCCAAACTTGAGATTTTGGGTTCCAACTACCCTGTCTTTGTGAGATGCAGAGTAGGTGAACGGATGATCTCTGCATGTGTGGTTCCCAACGTGAAGCATGGAAGTCAAGGTTTGATGTTGCTTTGCTGGTGATACCGTCAGTGATTTATTTAGAATACAAGGCACACTTAACCAGCATGGCTACCACAGCATTCTGCAGCGATACGCCATCCCATCTGGTTTGCGCTTAGTGGGACTATCATTTGTTTTTAAACTGGACAATAACTCAACACACCTCCAGGCTAAGTAAGGACTATTTGACCAAGAAGGAGAGTGATTGAGTGCTGCCTCAGATGTCCTGGCCTCCACTATCACCCGACCTCAACCCAATTGAGATGGTTTGGGATGAGTTGGACCGCAGAGTGAAGGAAAAGCAGCCAACAAGTGCTCAGCATATATGGGAACTCCTTCAAGACTGTTATAAAGGCATTCCAGGTGAAGCTGGTTGAGAGAATGCCAAGAGTGTGCAAAGCTGTCATCAAGGCAAAGGGTGGCTACTTTGAAGAATCTCAAATATAAAATATTTTTTTGATAGTTTTGATGTCTTCACTATTATTCTACAATGTAGAAAATAGTAAAAATAAAGAAAAACCCTTGAATGAGTAGGTGAGTCCAAACTTTTGACTGGTACTGTATATAATATTTTTTGTTTGTTTGTTTAGCTTACAAATATAATTTAAATGTATGCATTTAGCTGTTTGTAATATAATACTTATGGCAAAAACAAATGTAGACAATTGTAAATGCATTTCTATAGCATCCAAACTATTTTTTACAATGGTGGGAGGAGTGCCAAGATGGAGGTGCGGTGACTTCAAAACAGCGTTCTTTGTCAGTCAAGTAGTTTATATATAAATCATTGGCTACTATTTGCAATTTATTTAATACCAGGCTATGTTTTTCTTTGAGAAGACCAGCTGATGGTTATACACTTCTAGATAGAGTAGACAATTTGATTAACCAACAATCACAAAAGAGATGCACATATTTTGCTCTCAATGCTTTGCTCTAAAAATAAATTTTCTCTGAATGATAGTCAGTCTTTTATCCTTACCTGCTCTCTTGTAGCCCCATGATGAGGACATCACCTGAAAGAAGGAAAATAGAGCATGTCATTTCCATACTTGAAATGTTTCAGATGGAATGTTTTGCAGCATCAAGTGCAGTAACTCTTTATTTATTTTCTAACGTATGATATGTATTTGAAATGTGTTGTCAATACATTGTTAGAAAACATTATTTAAGTTACAACTTTGTTATATATGGGTCATAGGCACAACATTCTTGAAGTGAAATTAGACAAATTAAGTAAGACTTGAGAAATGTAGTAGACTGTGACATTTATTCAACAAAGAATCAACTATTCTGTGTAGTTCCAGCCTTATATTATGATCTTACCTTTTCAATGATGTCAGAACTTTCTAAAAGGAGCACTATTGGCTGCAAGTGGAAGCTTGTGAAAGGCTACATTTGAATCCCGTTGCTGCGGTAACTCTGGGCTAACACCTCCTTGAGAGCATGCTCACTGAAAACAAGCCAGCCTTCACTCCATTCCTACACCCACTCCCAACTGCCTGGAATGTCCGTTACTTTGGGAGTCACATGCTGAACAGACCACTACTATGAAACTGTAGCAAGTTATGAGAACTCTCCTATTTAAATGTTTCTTTCTGAACAATAGTATATAATTGCAACTATATACATATGTAGTTTATTTAAAAAATAAGTGAGGTGTTTCTTATTACAAGGAGTTAGAATGACTTCTTAAAAAGCAGAGGAACCCATTAAATACAAAATATATAGTAATAATATATGTCATTTAACAGTTGCTTTTATCCAAAGGGACTTACAGTCTTGCGGGCATGCATTTTTACGTATGGATGGTCCTAGGAATCGAACCCACAATCTTGGCGTTGCAAGCTACCAACTGAGCCATACATGACCAAAACACAGTTGGAGTATGATAAATACTTAAATCTACATTTAAAAACCGATTATCTTTATCACATTCATTCTTATCTTTACCGGTACACATTTCAAACAATGTACCAACATATTTTACACTTTTTAAAAGTTTATTGTTCTTACTTTTGCTCTTCCAAACAATGAGCACAAACAGCTGAAAAAGGCCATGTTCAGGTGTCCTATGAAAGGTCCCAGGTCCTGTATCCGAGGTCACAGGGGGGCCAAAGGTGCTGGGTCCTGCATGGCTGTTCAGTGTCCACCACAGCCCAGCGCTGGAGTTGGAGCTGGAGCTGGGAGGCAGGATGTTGAGAAGCAGGCTGAGGGAAGTGGGCAGGGCTTGGGACAGTAAATCACAGCAGTAGCACAAGCCTGATCCAAAGGATGCTTTATGCATACCAATGGCTGAAGCACTGGACTATGGAAATGGAAAAAAGGCCACTCAAAAAACAGCATACAGTATAATGTAGCTCTGAAACCAATAGATGGCTGGATTCACTGTGGCTTAGGCGGGGCTCGGCATGCAGTATCTGTCTCTCTCTCTGTTGTTCAGGAGCGGAAGCACAGTGTATCAGAACTACTGAAGGGATTTCATGACAGTTCTAAGCAATTTAAGACCATAATCCTCCCAGCCCCCAGTAATGGAAAATACTAAATTTACGAATCTCAATGACGAGTGAACACATAAACAACTGTTGACTGATATAGAATGCACTGAAGTCCCAATGTGCGAAGGCCACGGAATGTCCTCTGGAACCATGCTATACCCACACACCGTGTGATGCGTTACAACAGAACAATGGACAATATTGTTATATTTCTATGCCCCATCTCACATACAATACTGTGTGTTCAACTAACCAGGATAGCACACATATTTTGATTAATATTGTCATTCAGGCCTGTCATGATGAGAGCAAGCATGCCGATCAACATTGTGTCTTTGGCTTCCAAGTATCTGAATATTTTGTATTTTTATGGATTTCCAATATATTAAGTCAACAAAACTCAAAGACTGCATAATCTGGTGTTTTTATCCCCAACAATAGCATAAACGTGGTTACAATGTCATAGAGTCCTCAAAGAACCCTTGAATTGTATAGCACTATGTGACAACTGCTGAAGTAAGTGCTTTAAAAAATACATTTGATTGAATTTGAAATGACTAATGATTTGTGATCTTCAATCAGATGTCTTTCACTCTTGACTACATGCAGAATATAGAACACACATGTATTGTTTGTGGCACTATCGTAAATGCATAGAGAAGCAAGCACCTTGCAGAATGACAAACATAATGCAGAATAAATGGCGAGCTGACAACAATGACAATAATGGATTTTTTCTATATTGTGGGGATGGCAACAATATAATCATTGTCATCTATGCGAAAACACTTGACCTGGTGGGGATTGCATGCCAGTCATAATTAGAAATGTTCAGGTCCTCTTGGAATTCATCACAGTGCCTTTTGGCAATGCATTTTTCTACACTACATGCATTCATTACATGTCTTTGTTTTCATTACAAACAATGTGTATGTGTGTTGCTTGCTATAAGAGACAGGCCTAATACAAAAGCTCATTGGTAATTGAACAGACCTGTACCAGTAAATGCACATGTCCACTCAGAAAAAGAACAGTGTTGCTTGAGGGACATTTCTATTACACTGTTTGTTGAAGATGTTATAACAGATTCATAAAGGGTGATGTGATAGACAGATACCATAGAAAAAGGTGTCTGCTAGGCTGGCAGTTAAGCCTGACCTCTCAACTCAGGGGAAGTGGCAATCTTACCGAAAATTCCAGGAAATTATGTCATGGCTTTATAAGCTTCTGATAGGCGAATTTACATAATTTGAGTCAATTGGAGGTGTACCTATAGATGTATTTCAAGGCCTACCTTCAAACGCAGTGCCTCTTTGCTTGACATCATGGGAAAATCAAAAGAAATCAGCCAAGACCTCAGAAAAAGAATTGTAGACCTCCACAAGTCTGGTTTATCCTTGGGAGCAATTCCCAAATGCCTGAAGGTGCCACATTCATCTGTACAAACAATAGTAAGCAAGTATAAACACCATGGGACCATGTAGCCGTCATACAGCTCAGTAAGGAGACACATTCTGTCTTCTAGAGATGAACGTACTTTGATGTGAAAAGTGCAAATCAATCCCAGAACAGCAAAGGACCTTGTGAAGCTGCTGGAGGAAACAGGTACAAAAGTATCTATATCCACAGTAAAACGAGTCCTATATCGACATAACCTGAAAGGCCGCTCAGCAAGGAAGAAGCCAATGCTCCAAAACCACCACAAAAAAGCCAGACTACGGTTTGCAACTGCACATGGGGACAAAGATCGTACTTTTTGGGGAAATGTCCTCTGGTCTGATGAAACAAAAATAGAACTGTTTGACAATAATGACCTTTGTTATGTTTGTAGGAAAAAAGGGGGAGCCTTGCAAGCCGAAGAACACCATCCCAACCGTGAAGCACGGGGGTGGCAGCATCATGTTGTGGGGGTGCTTTGCTGCAGGAGGGACAGGTGCACTTCACAAAATAGATGGCTTCATGAGGAGAAATTATGTGGATATATTGATCTCAAGACATCAGTCAGAAAGTTAAAGCTTGGTTGCAAATGGGTCTTCCAAATGGACAATGACCCCAAGCATACTTCCAAAGTTGTGGTAAAATCGCTTAAGGACAACAAAGTCAAGGTATTGGAGTTGCCATCACAAAGCACTGACCTCAATCCGATAGAACATTTGTGGGCAGAACTGAAAAAGCGTGTGCGAGCAAGGAGGCCTACAAACCTGACTCAGTTACACCAGCTCTGTCAGGAGGAATGGGCCAAAATTCACCCAACTTATTGTGGGAAGCTTGTGTGAGGTTACCCGAAACATTTGATCCAAGTTAAACAATTTAAAGGCAATGCTACCAAATACTAATTGAGTGTATGTAAACTTCTGACCCGCTGGGAATGTGATGAATGAAATAAAAGCTGAAATAAATCATTCTCTCTACTAATTTTCTGACATTTCACATTCTTAAAATAAAGTGGTGATCCTAACTGACCTAAGACAGGGAATTTTTACTCTGATTAAATGTCAGGAATTGTGAAAAACTGAGTTTAAATGTATTTGGCTAAGGTGTATGTAAACTTCCGACTTCAACTGTAAGTATTCACACCCCTTTGTTATGACACTCCAAATTGAGCTCAGGTGCATCCAATTTCCTTTGATCATCCTTGAGATGTCACCACAACTTGATTGGAGTCAATTCAATTGTTTGGACATGATTTAGAAAGATACACACCTGTCTAAGGTCCCACAGTTGACAGTGCATGTCAGAGCAGAAACTATACCATGAAATCCAAGGAACTGTCTGTAGATCTCCAAGATAGAACTGTGAGGAGGCATACAGTGCCTTCATAAATTATACATAACCCTTGACTTATGCTATATTTTGTTGTGTTCCAGTCAGAATTATAAATTGATTAAACACATAATACCACACGATGACAAAGTGAAAACATGCTTTTCGACATTTTAGCAACCTTATAGACAATTAAATACATAAATATCAAATTTACATAGGAATTCATACCCCAGAGTCATTACTTTGTAGAAGCACCTTTGGTAGTGATTACATCGGTGAGCCTTTCTGGGTTCAATGCCTTGCAAAAGTATTCATCCCCCTCTGCGTTTTCCTATTTTGTTGCATTATAATCTGTAATTTAAATGGATTTTTTCATGTCATGGACATACACAAAATAGTCCAAATTGGTAAAGTGAAATGAAAAAAATGACTTGTTTCAAAGAAATAAAGAAAATGTAAAACGGTAAAGTGGTGCATGTATATGCATTCACCCCCTTTGAAATGAAGCCCCTAAATAATATCTGGTGCAACCAATTACTGTCAGTAGTCACATAATTAGTTAAATAAAGTCCACCTATGTGCAATCTAAGTGTCACATGATCTGTCACATTATCTCAGTATATATACACCTGTTCCGAAAGGCCCCAGAGTCTGCAACACTAAGCAAGGGGCACCACCAAGCAAACAGCACCATGAAGACCAAGGAGAGCTCCAAACAGATCAGGGACAAAGTTGTGGAGAAGTACAGAACACGGTTGGGTTATAAAAACATATCAGAAACTTTGAACATCCCACAGAGCACCATAAAATCCATTATTAAAAAAATTGAAAGACTGTGGCACCACAACAAACCTGCTAAGAGAGGGCCGTCCACCAAAATTCACGGACCAGGCAAGGAGGGCATTAATCAGAGAGGCAACAAAGAGACCAAAGATAACCCTGAAGGAGCTACAAAGCTCCACAGCGGAGGTTGGAGTATCTGTCCAAAGGATCAGAAAAAGTACTAAAGTAAACAATAAGCAAACAAGTTTGGTGTTCGCCAAAAGGCATGTGTGAGACTCCCCAAACATATGGAAGAAGGTACTCTGGTCAGATGAGACTAAAATTGAGCTTTTCGGCCATCAAGGAAAACGCTATGTCTGGCGCAAACCCAACACCTCTCATCACCCTGAGAACACCATCCCAGTGAAGCAGAGTGGTGGCAGCATCATGCTGTGGGGATGTTTTTCATCGGCAGGGACTGGGAAACTGGTCAGAATTGAAGGATGGCACTAAATACAGGGAAATTCTTGAGGGAAACCTGTTTCAGTCATCCAGAGATTTGAGAGTGGGACGGAGGTTCACCTTCCAGCAGGACAATGACCCTAACCATACTGCTAAAGCAACACTTGAGTGGATTAAGGGGAAACATGTATATGTCTTGGAATGGCCTAGTCAAAGCCCAGACCTCAATCCAATTGAGAATCTGTGGTATGACTTAAAGATTGTTGTACACCAGCGGTACCCATACAACTTGAAGGAGCTGGAGCAGTTTTGCCTTGAAGTATGGGCAAAAATACCAGTGGCTAGATGTGCCAACCTTATAGAGACATACCCCCTAGAGACTTGCAGCTGAAATTGCTGCAAAAGGTGGCTCTACAAAGTATAGACTTTGGGGGGGTGAATAGTTATGCACGCTTAAGTTTTCAGTTTTTTTTACTTAATTGTTGTTTGTTTCACAAGAAAAAATATTTAGCATCTTCAAAGTGGTAGGTATGTGGTATAAATCAAATTATACAAACCCCCAAAAACTATATTTTAATTGCAGGTTGTAAGGCAACAAAATAGGAAAAATGCCAAAGAGTGTGAATACTTTCATAAGCCACTGTAAGTCTCGAAGACCTTTCCATACCTGGATTGCGCAATATTTGCCCATTTTTCTTTTCAAAATTCTTCAAGCTCTGTCAGATTGGTTGGTGATCATTGCTAGACAACCATTTTCAGCTCTTACCCTAGATTTACATTTTTGTTGTTGAATCTGTGTTTGATATTCACTGCTTGACTGGTACAAACATTATTGGGCACAGACAACAGCACAAAGGGCCAGAAGGTAGAGACAACAATATATCACGCAAAGCAGCCACAACTGTCAGTAACACTGTTCATGATTGAGTCGTTGAATGAAGAGATTGAGATAAAACTGTCCAGTTTGAGTGTTTGTTGCAGCTCGTTCCAGTCACTAGCTGCAGCGAACTGAAAATACGAGCGACCCAGGGATGTGTGTGCTTTGGGGACCTTTAACAGAATGTGACTGGCAGAACGGGTGTTGTATGTGGAGGATGAGGGCTGCAGTAAATATCTCAGATAGGGGGGAGTGAGGCCTAAGAGGGTTTTATAAATAAGCATCAACCAGTGGGTCTTGTGATGGGTATACAGAGATGACCAGTTTACAGAGGAGTATAGAGTGCAGTGATGTGTCCTATAAGGAGCATTGGTGGCAAATCTGATGGCCAAATGGTAAAGAATATCTAGCCGCTCGAGAGTACCCTTACCAGCCAATCTATAAATTACGTTTCCGTAATCTAGCATGGGTAGGATGGTCATCTGAATCAGGGTTAGTTTGGCAACTGGGATGAAAGAGGAGCGATTACAATAGAGGAAACCAAGTCTAGATTTAACTTTAACCTGCAGCTTTGATATGTGCTGAGAGAAGGACGGACAGTGTACCATCTAGCCATACTCCCAAGTACTAGTATGAGGTGACTACCTTAAGCTCTAAACCCTCAGAGGTAATAATCACACCTGTGGGGAGAGGGGCATTCTTTTTACCAAACCACATGACCTTTGTTATGGAGGTGTTCAGAACAAGGTTAATGGCTGAGAAAGATTATTGGACACTAATAGTAGAGTGTTTAACACAAAATCCGGGGAGGGGCCAGACTGTACTGCCTGAGCTATGTTGTTGATGTAAATTGAGAAGAGCGTGGGGCCTAGGATCGAGCCTTGGGGTACTCCCTTGGTGACAGGCAGTGGCTGAGACAGCAGATGTTCTGCCTTTACACACTGCACTCTTTGAGAGAGGTAGTTAGCAAACCAGGCCAAAGACCCCTGAGACATAATACTCCTTAGCCGGCGCACAAGAATGGAATGGTCTACCGTATCAAAAGCTTTGGCCAAGTCAATAAAAATAGCAGCACAACATTGCTTAGAATCAAGGGCAATGGTGACATCATTGAGGACCTTTAAGGTTGCAGTGACACATCCATAACCTGAGCAGAAACCAGATTGCATACCAAAGAGAATACTATTGACATGAAGAAAGCCAGTCAGTTGATTATTGACAAATTCTTCCAACACTTTTGATGAACAGGGCACTATATAAATAGGCCTATAACAGTTAGGATCAGCTTGATCTCCCCTTTTAAATAAAGGACACACCATGGCTGCCTTCCAAGCAATGGGATCCTCCCCAGAGAAGAGAGCCAGGTTAAAAATGATAGGGGCAGCAACCTTAATGAAGGAAGGGTCTATACCAGGCCTGGGCAAAGGCCGGCCCAGGGGCCGTATGAGGCCCGTGACCTGATTCAATACGGCCCGCGGAATCATTCTCATATCACATAAAGAATTTGCAATAGTAAAGTTTTGAAAAACATATTTGTTATTCAAATGAAAAGCCCAATGAATACTCGCCTTTGTGTAATGATTCAACTCCCACCGCTTGTGGAACATTTATTTTGAAGGCACGTATAAATAACAACTGCACGAGGACAGAGTGACTGACAGGCTGACACACGTCACAGTTACAAATAGTAGCTAGCTAGAAATCGTGCAAAAATGAGTTTTTCAAAGATTTCAAAGAAAAGGAAATTAGACAATGAATGTAGGGTGTTCCAGCAAGAGTGGACATCGAAATATTTATTTATTGAGGTATCAGGGAAAGCTGTGTGCTTAGTGTGCAAAGAGAGCATCGCTGTCTTAAAGACTACAACTTCTCCTGACTATTCAAATCAAATCACATTTATTTATATAGCCCTTCGTACATCAGCTGATATCTCAAAGTGCTGTACAGAAACCCAGCCTAAAACCCCAAACAGCAAGCAATGCAGGTGTAGAAGCACGGTGGCTAGGAAAAACTCCKTAGAAAGGCCAAAACCTAGGAAGAAACCTAGAGAGGAACCAAGCTATGAGGGGTGGCCAGTCCTCTTCTGGCNGAAAAACTCCCTAGAAAGGCCAAAACCTAGGAAGAAACCTAGAGAGGAACCAGGCTATGAGGGGTGGCCAGTCCTCTTCTGGCTGTGCCGGGTGGAGGTTATAACAGAACATGGCCAAGATGAATTCCAGATGAAGCATAGGAAAATGTCTTCTGAGGAGAGGGCAAGTGCATCGAAAGAGTTGCTTTTTCAGTTGCAAAAGCAGCAAGGACTTCAGCAACTGCATTCAGCAAACGACAGAATTGAGAGAGCTAGCTATGTACTGTCCCACAAAATTGCTAAACATAGCAAGCCATTCGCTGAGGGCGAATTCATTAAAGAATGTTTAATTGACTCTGCAGCAATAATTTGCCCCGACAAGAAAGAGCTGTTTGAAAATGTTTCCCTGTCAAGACGAACAGTGACACGGCGTGTTGAGGACATCGCAGAGAATATGGAACAACAGTTGAAAGGTAAAGGATTTCATCTATTTCTCCTTGGCCCTGGATGAGAGCAGTGATGCACATGACACGGCGCAGTTGTTGATATTCTTACGAGGCATAACCCCAGACTTTTAAATTACAGAGGAGCTTGCTTCAGTGCTGTCAATGAAGAACACAAACACAGGGAAAGGTTTATTGGAGGAGGTTAATACGTTTTGAAAAGTTATCCAGTCTGACCACTGGCACCGGGTGCCCAAACTTGACAGGAAAGAACGTTGGCCTTTTGAAAAGGATACAAGATCAAGTAGCTGAACTCAACCCAGATCAGAAAATGATTTTCCTGCATTGCATTATTCATCAGGTGTTCGTTCTGTAAATGTGTTCTGAAAATGAGCCATGTTGTGGATACAGCCACTAAAGTGGTAAACTTCATAAGAGCAAAATCTTTAAACCACAGGCAGTTTGTCTCCCTGTTGGAAGAGATAGTCGGGTCATGCAGATCTCCCCTACCACACAAACATGAGATGGCTGAGTTTTGGGAAGGTGCTTAAAAGGGTGTTGACCTGAAGTTGGAGATTGATGAGTTTTTGCAAATGAAAGGAAAATATGTGGATTTCCCTCAACTGCAAGATAAATGGTTGGCTGATTTTTCCTTCACCGTGGGCATCCTGGCCCTCATGAATGAACTGAATTCCAAACTGCAAGGGAAGGGCCTTTTTGCACATCAGATATACAGCCTTGTCAACGCCTTCAAGGGAAATGTACTACTCCTGTCCCGCCAAGTAGAAGCCAACAATCTCACCCACCTTCCGACACCACTAGTATGTTCCCTATCAGATGACCAGCGGGAGAAGTATACATTGCTGCTGCGAGAATTGAACGGTGAGTTTTCTCATCGTTTTGAGGATTTCAAAGTGTTGGAAAATGGCATGGTGTTGGTTTCCTCTCATTTCATCTTCAATGTGGATAACGCCACCACTGACCTGCAACTTCAGCTTATCGATCTTCAGTCTGACGAAGTGATTGGAGAACTATTCAAAACAATGTCACTTATGAGGTTCTATACATCTCTCGATGAACAAAACTTTCCAAAGATTAGTAGTCATGCTCAGAAGATGTTTGTAGTGTTTGGGTCAACCTATGTATGTGAACAGACATTTTCAGTGATGAAATATAACAAGTCAAGGCACAGATCTTATTTTACTGTCTCTCACCTCTCAGCAATCATGCGCATAGCGACATTAGAAACTGACTTCACTGCTCTATTCAATACCCATCAGAGACTTCACTCCTCACACTGATTGAGTAGTTTAAATGTAATGTTGAGCTCTCTCTCTTTCTTGTGTTTTTGTGCATAGCCATTAACAAGAGTTCTGTCTGTGGTGCTGAATGCACAGCATACTTTTGCCTCTGTGTAGTTCACTGCATGTTTAATAATGAAAATACCTACCAAGAGGGGAACATGGATGTGGTTTATTTCTGTGCATGTTAAAAAAGTTAAATAAGTTGCATATCTGGATGTGATTTACAGTAGATAGATCTGTCAACACAGTCATACACATGATGTATAATCCTGTAATATAATTCTGGCTCGCGATGGCAAAAAATATATTCTAATATGGACCTCCATGAAAAATAATTGCCCAGGCCTGGTCTAAACCATCTGATCCAGATGGTTTTTGGGAGTCAAGTTTAAGGAGCTCCTTTAGCACCTCGGACTCAGTGACTGCCTGCAGGGAAAAACTCTGTAGCGGGGCAGGGGGAAAAGAGGGAGGAGCATCGGGGCTTGTCGCATTAGAAGGGGTGTGTGATGAGGAAATGTTAGACAGGCAAGGAGGCATGGCTGAGTCAAATAGGAATCCTGACTTAATGAAGTGATTAGAGCTCAGCCATGTGCTTCTTGTCAGTAACAACCATATCATCAACATTAAGGGACATGGGCAGCTGTGGGGAGGGACTACTCACCGTAATTCAGCACCATGTAGCCTAAGTAGCTTCACAAAAACGATTAATTTGAAAGGAAATGGATGCATTTACTTCCCGTTAGTTATTATAGGTTTACAGTGTTATATGAAAGTACAAACATCATGGAAACAGACACATTTGCATTGCTTGGAGTTTTGAAAGTGCTATGATTTTCAGAAGAAAAAATCTCTAGAGGGGCTTTATTTTAACAGAATACAAACTTAAGAGGTTTCAGGGCAGGTATTTGGGGAGGTTATACTCCCAATAAATAATTTCTCTTCACACACAGGCCTTGAGTCAACAGTCAGGAGCTACACATATGCTGGCAAACTTACCCATAACAATCAGAGGCTTCTGACAGGCTATCAAACTAATCAAAATATACTTTTCAGTTTAACTGCTGCTGGTGTAGTCCAGAGTTCTTGCATAAAATTTGAGCTATATCGCTAGTGACAGAAGAAATTTGTATACCAAGTGTACCAAGTATACCAACCTTATTCCACCATCATTCCCCCTTTAGCTTCTGATTCCATCAATGTCTTTTAGACAGGAATCCCTGATTTTGTACCGTATTACAAAATTGAAATAAAAACACAATTATAGAAACAAATAGAAATGAGTCAGGTTTTGGAGGGTGCCATTGTTTTTTTGTTTTTTTACAGCATTTCTGTTTTAATAGAATGACATTCAAATATTGAAAGAGAACTGGAAATGTATAGATATATTTTAACATAACTTTGTGAAAGTAAAAATGTGAAAATGTAAACTACAGCCACCTACATACTTTTTAGGTTGCTCATATCAAAATCAAGCAACACTGCCACTTACTATCCGTGGATAATCAAATCCTACCTTCTGAATAAGATAATACTACTTGAAAATGTTTTACTTATTCCCAAATAAAACAGAAACCTGTTTCCAAGCAATGTTTGAGTGATAGGACATATGCAGTAGGATGTAGTGAGGCAGTGTACTGTATACATACTGGCATCACATATTCAGAAGTAAATGGCAATAGACCATGACACATACAATATAGATCGCATGGTCCCCATTATTCCTGCTAGTCTACATGTTATTATGAATTATTAACATTACAGTGGGGAATGTGCTTAGTGTAGGAACCTTAGTTGGTATTGTAAGATCATTTTCAAGGCAGGAAAAAATTTAGATAAGTAATCTCTTCATGTGAGACACAGAGAGCTTGTTTAATCAAGCAGATAGGCTTTTCTGACATCCTTATAGGGACTCACTTTGACTCTTTTGTCCATTGTACTCCACTGTATTTCTTAGCTATGCTTAGCAATAATAGAGCCACAAAAAAGAGAAAAAGGCAAAGCATTGTGCACTATGGTTAATATCTCACCATTTTCCTTGTTGCTCCAAAGAAACATACAATGTTTTCCATCAAAAGTACTCCCAACACTCCACTCAGCTTTCACAAATGGCATGGTGTTGATTTGTATCCTTCTATTCCAAAAGGATTGGGATAAGTTCAGTTTAGAGATAAGTCCACCGTTGCGCAGATGGTGAGAATGTGAGAATCATCCATCCAATGACGAAGTAAAAAAGGAAGACAGGATACACCACCAAAGCTTTGCGATTGGGAGGTTGGCAATCTGCTAAAAAAGCTGTAGAGGCTGGGGGGAAATCATATACATACATACACTCATGAGTTATCAGTGACTTGTTTTATGATAAGATTAGACAGTAATAATATATTCAAATGTAGTACTAATGTTATGAGGAACATTAGAAGGTGAATCTTTATACAACAGCTCCACCTACTGGAAGTCAGTATGACTGCAAACAGTCAATGTGTTTGTAGAGGTGTGTTTGCACCAATAAATATAGCCAACTAAATTTAAACAAATATAATTGTCTCCTTATGAAAAGGACCTTCCTTACCAAACGTGGACCAACTGAATGATGCTGTGACCACAATTAGTCGGACGATAAAGCTGAACCCCCAAGACCCACCTAGCAGCACTAGCCTACAGACAACCATTGCCACGGTCAGAGGCATGATGCAGTAGCCTAGCACACACAGGCTCTGGAAAAAAGATCTAGAGAGAGGGAAAACAGGCATTTTTAAACAAGGTTTCAATGAATAAATTAAATTAAGGAACTAATCATATTACAGTATTTGCATGTTAAAATGCTCTCATGTCAAATTTTTTTATACTGGAATAATTTCACTATAATGATTGGAAGCCAGCTATAAAGTTGGGCAGTTGGAAATGACAGACACGTACATGGTGCCTCCCAACAGCTTCGAGTTCAGTGTGATGATGACAGATCCAAACCAGATGATCACAAACACCTCTGCAAACTGGGGCCCTCCGTCATCCTTACTGTCAACTGAACCCCCCTGCAGCATCCTAAAAAAACAGGAAGGAAACATTATCAATCCATAGCTCATCCTTCTGTAGTCATCCTTCATTCTCAAAGAGTGTTAGCAGTTATATTCTGCTACTACATTGAAATGTGAATACTCACAGAGCCATTGTCACGCAGAGCAATAACGGTCCCCACAAGTCCCCTGGAAAAGAAGACGAAGTAAACACAATATTCCTACTAAAACATCAAACACATTTAGCATTGTCACATTTCCCTAGGTAGTATTGGAGAGAGCTAAAATAATATTAAAACACCTGGCACATTTTGTTTGACACATTTTCCTAGGTACTACTACAAATGTCATTTAATATAATGTTTTTCATATCATTATACTGTTATCCTTGTACACATTGGTTAAATATATTACCAAGTTAGATACAGCTATGTCACATCATATAACACCACTTGTTCATTGTGTTGGAATAGTTAAAAAAAAAAATAATACACAGTACTCACAGTCTCTCAGTAGCGCTGAACTCTTCTTGGGATACATCACATGAACAAACTTCTTCCCCACTGCTTTCAGATCTCGCAACTGTAAATGAGGCATGAGGGAGATTTTAGAAGAGATTTTAAAATGCCATGTATCAGGGAAGGGCCAAATTAAAGGTGTCATTAAATGCATACATTTTTATATCACTATCAAATAATTTCCGGGTAAAAAGTACCTTGCTGTAATAGATTTCAAATAGGCAAAAATAGCTTTTTAGCAAAAAACTATTTCTCAAGCAAGAATAAGAGTGGTCTGAGTGGGAGGGGAAAACTGAAAACTAGCCGTTATTGGCAGAGAGGTTTGGAACTCTCTTTGTTATTGGTCTATTATACACCAGATGGGTCTAATCCTGAATGCTGATTGGTTAAAAGTGCATTCCAGCTGGTGTCTATTCCACAAGTTACCACCAGCTAAATCTGATGTTAAAATGCTGATTTACTCTGTTCCATCTGACAGCACAATCCACTGTCTCATCAGCCCAGCCAGGCACTTAATAAACTTGATCTCCACTATAAAAAACATCTAGACATTATCTCAGGTTTTGTAAACTAACATCTTGTTTTCAACAGCGGAGATTTGTATAAATCTTGCAGACTGTCTCTCTGACATTTCAACATTGTTTCAATATTCAAATTCCATCTCCTGCTGTCCCATAGTAATGAACGTGTCGGGAGTAGAAATCATGCATCAGCTGGCATCATTTTATGGATATATACAAAGAAATGTCAATTGAAAAAAGGTAAAAAGAAACGAAGTGCAGCTAGTTTGCAGTCTTTCCAGCTTCAGTTTGAAGTGATTGTGTTAGCGGTCTTGTTAGCTAGCTCCACTAAACAACAGTGTCCTGATGAGAGAGCACAATTTCTATGTCAGGCGAAATCACACCTCATTAGCTCATTGTTATGGATGTATCCAAATAAATGTTACTAGAAAACAGCTTAAACAAATGCAAATGCAGCTGTTATTCTTCATGCACTTTTTGAAGTGACTGTTTGCTAGCCGTAGTTGGCTAGCTAGCAAGCATGGGATAAGAATGTTGCCAGCCAGTATGACAATGGAACATTTAGAAAGAATGACTGGGTCACATCCATAGATACAGAACAAAAACAATGAACAACTGGGTCGCGTCTCTGGCAACCGAACTGATAGAACGAATGTCCAGCCGGCTTGGGTAGCAACCCTAGATTTGTGTCGGGACAATATCTTGTGGAAGGATGAAATAGTATGAATAGTTTTGAAAAGAAAATATGTCAATCATTATTTGAATACGTTGGTAACCCGTTGTATAAAAGTGATAATGCCCTCTTAGCTGGTGTTTGGAGGAAATATTATCACGGTTTGCCAAACACCATATTGTCGGGCATTATCACTTAATTATAAAACAGGTTGTTCAAATCCTGGATGCTGATTGGTTGATAGCAGGGAGTTATTCGCAATAATTCCCGCAAGATGCCTAAATTAAAATTCAAGTAACAATGGGCATCCACTGTCCCGCAGCCCAACCAGGCATTCATAAACTTAATCTCCCCTGAAAAAAAAAAGAGTCAAGACATTATTTCCGCATGCTTCTTGCCTAGCATTTGGTTTGGTACAGCGGAGGTTAATGTAAGCCTTGCTGTGTGCCCATCTGACCTGTGCAACATGTTGCAGTTTATTTTTGCCGTCTCCACCGTGCCATGTATGACTGTGACGAGACTGGCAGCTTCTCTGAGACAAGATAATTAATTTATCGGGATCATTATAATGGATATATCCAAAGAAAATGCACATAGCTTGCTGTTATTTCAGTTGCTTGATGCGATTGTGTGTAGTTGGCTAGCTAGCTAGCAAAGGAGGAGTAACATAATTTGCCTAGCTAGCCTTCATAAGTAACATTAATGTTATATTATATTATTGACTTGACAATCTGCTGGTTTTTGCTTATCTATACATTATTTAACAAATCATTATTTGATGAAGTTCTTGTTGCCCATTTATACAATATTTATTAAAACATTATTTATTGAAGTTCTTGTCTCTCATCATCATTGAACCTATGCTAGCTAGCTACATGCCAATGATTTGTTTAGCATAGCATCATGGTGTCATGTTCTGACCATAGTTCTTTTGTGTTTTCTTTGTTTTAGTGTTGGTCAGGACGTGAGCTGGGTGGGCATTCTATGTTGTGTGTCTAGTTTGTCCGTTTCTATGTATGGTCTGATATGGTTCTCAATCAGAGGCAGGTGTTAGTCACTGTCTCTGATTGGGAACCATATTTAGGTAGCTTGTTTTGTGTTGGGGTTTGTGGGTGGTTGTCTTCTGTCTTTGTGTTCTCTGCACCAGATAGGACTGTTTCGGTTTTGCCACGTTTGTTATTTTGTATTGTGTTCGTGGTCAGTTGATTATTATTAAAACATGGACACCTACTACGCTGCGTCTTGGTCCGATCCCTGCTACACCTCCTCTTCAGACGAAGAGGAGGAAGGCTGCCGTTACACATGGGATGAATAGAATGAACGACTGGGTCAAAACTAGAGGTCGACCGATTAATCGGAATTGCCGATTAATTAGGGCCGATTTCAAGTTTTCATAACAATCGGATATCGCTAATTTTAGACGCCGATTTTACAAAAAAAATTTAAAAAAATATTTTTTACACCTTTATTTAACTAGGCAAGTCAGTTAAGAACACATTCTTATTTTCAATGACGGCCTAGGAACGGTGGGTTAACTGCCTTGTTCAGGGGCAGAACGACAGATTTTTACCTTGTCAGCTCAATCTTGCAACCTTACGGTTAACTAGTCCAACGCTCTAACCACCTGCCTAACGAGGAGTCCGCCTGTTACGCAAATGCAGTAAGAAGCCAAGGTAAGTTGCTTGCTAGCATTAAACTTATCTTATAAAAAACAATCAATCATAATCACT
Organism: Salvelinus sp. IW2-2015; assembly: GCF_002910315.2. NCBI lineage: Eukaryota > Metazoa > Chordata > Actinopteri > Salmoniformes > Salmonidae > Salvelinus > Salvelinus sp. IW2-2015. The sequence continues at coordinate 49,960,062 of NC_036860.1, read as the reverse complement.
AGTTATAACTACACATGGTTGATGATATTACTAGTTTATCTAGCGTGTCCTGCGTTGCATATAATCGATGCAGTGCGCATTTGCGAAAAAGGACTGTCGTTGCTCCAACGTGTACCTAACCATAAACATCAATGCCTTTCTAAATTATCCATACACAGAAGTATATATTTTTAAACCTGCATATTTAGCTAAAAGAAATCCAGGTTAGCAGGTAATATTAACCAGGTGAAATTGTGTCACTTCTCTTGCGTTCATTGCACGCAGAGTCAGAGTATATGCAACAGTTTGGGCCGCCTGGCTCATTGCGAACTAATTTGCCAGAATTTTACGTAATTATGACATAACATTGAAGGTTGTGCAATGTAACAGGAATATAGACTTATGGATGCCACCCGTTAGATAAAATACAGAACGGTTCCGTATTTCACTGAAAGAATAAACGTTTTGTTTTCGAGATGATAGTTTCCGGATTCGACCATATTAATGACCTAAGGCTCGTATTTCTGTGTGTTATTATGTTATAATTAAGTCTATGATTTGATAGAGCAGTCTGACTGAGCGGTGGTAGGCAGCAGCAGGCTCTTAAGCATTCATTCAAACAGCACTTTCGTGCGTTTTGCCAGTAGCTCTTTAGCTGTTTATGACTTCAAGCCTATCAACTCCCGAGATTAGGCTGGTGTAATCGATGTGAAATGGATAGCTAGTTAGCGGGGTGCACGCTAATAGCGTTTCAAACGTCACTCGCTCTGAGACTTGGAGTAGTTGTTCCCCTTGCTCTGCATGGGTAACGCTGCTTCGAGGGTGGCTGTTGTCAATGTGTTCCTGGTTTGAGCCCAGGTAGCGGCGAGGAGAGGTATGGAAGCTATACTGTTAGACTGGCAATACTAAAGCGCCTATAAGCACATCCAATAGTCAAAGGTATATGAAATACAAATCGTATAGAAAGAAATAGTCCTATAATTCCTATAACAACTACAACCTAAAACTTCTTACTTGGGAATATTGAAGACTCATGTTAAAAGGAACCACCAGCTTTCATATGGTCTCATGTTCTGAGCAAGGAACTTAAACGTTAGCTTTCTTACATGGCACATATTGCACTTTTACTTTCTTCTCCAACACTTTGTTTTTGCATTATTTAAACCAAATTGAACATGTTTCATTATTTATTTGAAGCTAAATTGATTTTATTTATGTATTATATTAAGTTAAAATAAGTGTTAATTCAGTATTGTTGTAATTGTCATTATTACAAATAAAAAAGTTTTAAAAATTGTCTGATTAATCGGTATTGGCTTTTTTGGTCCTCCAATAATCGGTATCGGCATTGAAAAATCATAATCGGTCGACCTCTAGTCAAAACATCCCAAAATAATTCATGACCAGCCTGTGGTTAGCAACTTCACAACTAACAACTGGCCTTTGCCCCCGACTATATCGTCTGGTGGAAGGATAAAATCAAACTAATCAAATTTTATTTTATTTCACCTTTGTTTAACCAGGTAGGCTAGTTGAGAACAAGTTCTCATTTACAACTACGACCTGGCCAAGATAAAGCATAACAGTGCGACACAAACAACAACACATGGAATAAACAAAAGTCAATAATACAATAGAAAAAGTCTATATACAATGTGTGCAAATGAGGTAGGATAAGGGAGGTAAGGCAATACATAGGCCATAGTGGCGAAATAATTACAAGCCGACACTCCCATCCATGCAAACCTGCTGATTAAAAGGTCCTGTGTAGATTGTATTTTCAATCAGCAACTATCAGGCAATAACACTGATATAAATCTTTCACACTTTTACAGTGTTAGTTTCATCAGCTGTTGTACAATTTGATATAAAACACAGGGGGGAAATCACATTTTTGACTGCACTAGGCTTTTAAAGATTCAAGTATGTACACAAAGAGGGAAATCTTACTATGGTGTCTTTGACAGGTTCATCCAGTGTAGAGTATTCTTTGTCCTGACTCGGTGTTCCAACAGGGACATTGATCTCTCCCTCAACAGGAATGTCCCCTGAAATGGACACATCTGACAGACCTGCAAACTGGAAATAAGAAACATAGATACAAATAAATTATACATTTGGCTCTCAATAATGACAACCGATTATTCTATTTCAGCTTAGCTATAAATTTAGTTTCTTCATGATAATTCAATGCGGTCTTATTACAATATTTGGTTTGGGTGCTGCTGTTGGCACATGCATGGTGGAGAGCTAGCTTGGCTAAACAGACAGATAATACAGTAACGTTAGATAGCTACTGTTCTCCCTCTTACTTCGTTCTGCAACGAGCCATTGTTTACATGGCTCGTTAAAAAACTAATCAATTCTCTCTCTAGGTTTTGGAAGCCATTGAGAACTTTTGCATGTATGGTGACTTTACTGAACATACAACAATGTTACTGCAAGCGTTTTCCTTGTGTAGTGCTAGCTAACTTCAACACCAATGTTGACATTCCCTCATCTGTATTTAATATTAACACCACGCCTATAAAAACATTAATGTATACTATGTAAATGTTGTATATATGAACACGAATAGTTACATTATGTGCTTTCTTCTTACCATAAGTTTACTTGTCTCCTCCACTTCCGCCATTTTCTCTGTCCACACGGATATGAAACGTCATCCAAATGTTTTGACCAGGATGTCAAGTGGCTAATGCTGCGTTCCAACCAAGTGGTAAGGTGGTATTTACCGGTTGTGAAATCGTAAATCCCAGTGGGGAAGTTTCCACATGCTAACGTTTTAGCATTTGTGGCACAAATCCCATTCAAGTCATGGGACCGATATTAGCATTTTTCGCATATCATGTCCAAATCATCCGAAAGTATCTCAAATTGATTGTGAAGCTCAATAAAGTAATTTAAAAATCATGTAAACACTATTATTGCACACGGATGGCCCCGGAGCAGGAGGCAGACGTTTTACATTTTACCAACCGATTCTGTTTTGTGTTCGTTTCTCTGCGTTGTTTGTAACTTATTTTTTTACAATTTTTTTACATACCGAAAATAACTTCCAGACATCAGGACTGTGACTACTCACTACGGACCAGCAGAATCCTTTTTCTTCTTTCACGACTCTAATGAGCCCGAGGTGGAGGATATACGGCTCCCTCGGGAACAAGCCCCGACCCCAGTGATCTGCTTCAAGAGGAGGCGGAGAAAGAGAGGCCGGAGAGCGGGCTGCCTTCTGAGAAGTCGGAGGCAATCGAAATAAACCCCCACTTCCCTCAAATCTGCTAGCAAACATGCAATAAAATGGACGAGTTACTGGGAAGATTAAACTACCAACGGGACATTCAAAACTGTAACATCTTATCCTTCACGGAGTCGTGGCTGAACGACGACAATATCAACATACAGCTGGCTGGTTATACGATGTACCGGCAGGATAGAACAGAGGCATCTGGTAAGATAAGGGGCGGCGGTCTATGTATTTTCGTAAACAACAGCTGGTACACGATATCTAAGGAAGTCTCGAGCTATTGCTCGCCTGAGGTAGAGTTTCTCATGATAAGCTGCAGACCACACTACCTACAGAGAGAGTTTTCATCTTTATTCTTTTTAGCTGTTTACATACCACCACAGTCAGAGGCTGGCACTAAGATAGCATTGAATGAGCTGTATTCCGCCATAAGCAAACAAGAAAACGCTCACCCAGAGGCGGCGCTCCTAGTAGCCGGGGACTTTAATGCAGGGAAACATAAATCAGTTTTACCAAATTTCTATCAGCATGTTAAATGTGCAACCAGAGGGAAAATAACTCTGGACCACCTATACTCCACACACAGAGATGCATACAAAGCTCTCCCTCGCCCTCCATTTGGCAAATCTGACCATAATTCCATCCTCCTGAATCCTGCTTACAAGCAAAAATTAAAGCAGGAAGCACCAGTAACTAGATCAATAAAAAAGTGGTCAGAAGAAACAGATGCTAAACTACAGGACTGTTTTGCTGGCACAGACTGGAATATGTTCCGGGATTCCTCCAATGGCATTAAGGAGTACACCACATCTGTCATTGGCTTCATCAATAAGTGCATCGATGACGTCGTCCACACAGTGACCGTACGTACATACCCCAACCAGAAGCCATGGATTACAGGCAGCATCCGCACGGAGCTAAAAGCTAGAGCTGCCGCTTTCAAGGAGCGGGACTCTTAACCCGGAAGCTTATAAGAAATCCCTCTATGCCCTCTGACGAACCATCTAACAGGCAAAGCATCAATACAGGACTAAGATCGAGTCGTTCTACACTGGCTCTGACGCTCGTCGGATGTGGCAGGGCCTGCAAACCATTACAGACTACAAAGGGAAGCACAGCCGAGAGCTACCCAGTGACACGAGCCTACCAGACGAGCTAAACTACTTCTATGCTCGCGTCAAGGCAAATAACACTGAAACATGCATGAGAGCACCAGCTGTACCGGAAGACTGTGTGATCACGCTCTCCGCAGCCGATGTGAGTAAGACCTTTAAACAGGTCAACACTCACAAGGCCGCAGGGCCAGACGGATTACCAGGACATGTACTGCGAGCATGCGCTGACCAACTAGCAAGTGCCTTCACTGAAATGTTTAACCTCTTCCTGTCCGAGTCTGTAATACCAACATGTTTTAAGCAGACCACCATAGTCCCTGTGCCCAAGAACACTAAGGTAACCTGCCGAAATGACTACCGACCCGTAGCAATCACGTCTGTAGCCATGAAGTGCTTTGAAAGTCTGGTCATGGATCACATCAACACCATCATCCCAGAAACCCTAGACACACTCCAATTTGCATACTGCCCCAACAGATCCACAGATGAAGCCGTCTCTATTGCACTCCACACTGCCCTTTCACACCTGGACAAAAGGAAAACCTACTGTATGTGAGATTGCTATTCATTGACTACCATAGTTCCCTCAAAGCTCATCAATAAGCTAAGGACCCTGGGACTAAACACCTCCCTCTACAACTGGATCCTGGACTTCCTGACGGGCCGCATCCAGGTGGTAAGGGTAGGTAACGACACATCTGCCACGCTGATCCTCAACACTGGGACCCCTCAGGGGTGCGTGCTCAGCCCCCTCCTGTATTCCCTGTTCACTCATGACTGCACGGCCAGGCACGACTCCAACACCATCATTAAATTTGCAGACGAAACAACGGTGGTAGCCCTGATCACCAACAACAACGACACAGCCTATAGGGAGGAGGTCAGAGACCTGGCCATGTGGTGTCAGGACAACAACCTCTCCCTCAACGTGATCAAGACAAAGGAGATGATTGTGGACTACAGGAAAAAGAGGACCGAGCACGCCCCCATTCTCATCGACGGGGCTGCAGTGGAGCAGGTTGAGAGCTTCAAGTTCCTTGGTGTCCACATCACCAACAAACTAACATGGTACAAAGCACACCAGACAGTTGTGAAGCGGGCTCGACCAAACCTATTCCCCCTCAGGAGACTGAAAAGATTTGGCATGGTTCCTCAGATCCTCAAAAGGTTCTACAGCTGCACTATCGAGAATCCTGACTGGTTGCATCACTGCCTGGTATGGCAACTACTCAGCCTCCGACCGCAAGGCACTACAGAGGGTAGTGCGAACGGCCAGTACATCATCACTGGGGCCAAGCTTCCTACCATCAGGACCTCTATGCCAGCCGGTGTCAGAGGAAGGCCCTAAACATTTGATTTGATCTGATTTGAGAGTGAGTCCATGCAACTCATTATGTGACTTGTTAAGGAAATGTTTCCTCCTTAACTTATTAGGCTTGCCATAACAAAGGTTGTGAATACTATTGACTCAGACATTTCAGAGTCTGTTGTACCAACACGTCGAATTTGCTAATACAGAAAGACTGAGAGAAACAATGTATTATTGTTATGTGATTGCTGTATATATGTCACGATCTTTCAAGATCGAACCCAGAAGCAGACCAGGACAAGGAGCGTAGGAAGAAGGTGAGTATTTATTTACAATTAAATGTGAAAGGTAGATATATCCAGATGGCGTAGCGGCAGCGGTGGTGAGTAGATGAAGGAAATAGGTGAATCCAATGTAGTAGCAGAATCCTCTGTCAACCAGGCGGGAATGGAGTGAATGATCCAGGTGAGTAACTGAAGAACAAAAACAACGGAGGAAGTTCAAGGCAACAGCAATACATAAATGAAAACAACAAAACAAATTCTCAACTGGAGTCTGGTACTCAGGCACACATACTATTCATGGCTAACGATCCGGCAGGGAATGGAAGTCAGGTCAGAGCTTATGAAGGTGAGATGATGATCAGGACAGGTGTGCAGATTACTGACGGGAAACAGGTGCGGTGAAACCAATCTCCCAATGAGCTAATTCGCCCGGCAACCAGACAGGGTGCGTTCCAGGACACCTGAAAACACTCCAGGACAGACACACAGGCAAACCAGACTCAGGAAGCGGGATTCGTGACAGTCCCCCCCTCCGACGAACGCCACCGGGCGGACTACCTGGAGCGCCAGGATGGAGGCGGTAGAAGTCACGAATCAGGTCGTCATCCAGAATCTGTCGCCGAGGAATCCAACTCCTCTCCTCTGGACCATATCCTTCCCAGTCCATAGAAACTGGTACTCGACCCGCCGTCTGGAGTCCATGATGCGGCGCACCGTGTGAACAGGACCACCTCCGATCATCCGAGGAGGAGGAGGACGAGGAGGAGGAGGCAACAGAGGACTGAGGTGAACGGCTTGAGACAGGAGACATGAAAAGTGGGATGCACTCTAAGTGTTGCAGGCAACTTGAGTCGAACCACCACAGGATTTATGATTCTCTCACTACAAACGGACCAATGAACTTAGGTGACAACTTCCTTGACTCCGTCCGTAGAGGAAGATCCCGTGTAGCCAACCAAACCTTATCTCCAACCGTATAAGCTGGGGCAGGAATACGGCGACGGTTTGCCTGTATCTGATACCGGTCAGAAACTAAGGAGAGCCTTCTGGCCCGATCCAGGTCGGTGGCAACGACGAATATGGGTCTGGACAGAAGGACCGAGAGATCCCTCTCCTGAGAAGGAAACAAAGGAGGTTGGTATCCGTAAAGGCATTGGAAGGGGGACATCCCAGTGGCAGATGAAGAAGGGTATTATGGGCATACTCAACCCAGGGTAATTGAGATGACCAAGAGGTAGGATCAGAGGAGACAAGACAACGCAGCGTGGACTCCATCTTCTGGTTGGCTCTCTCCGCTTGACACATTGATTGTGGGTGAAATCCAGAAGTGAGACTGACTGTAGCTCCAATAGCCAAACAGAAGTTTCCAGACAGCAGAGGTAAACTGAGGACCACGGTCAGACACAATGTCACTGGGCAATCCGTGAACCCTGAAAACCTCCCTGACCAGGATCTCGGACGTCTCCGTAGCGATGGAAGCTTGGAGAGAGGAACAAAATGAGCAAACTTGCTGAATCTGTCCACAATGTCAGAATGACCGTGTCCCAACAGAAGGGGGCAACTCCGTGACAAAATCCAGGGCCAATGCGACCAAGTCGCCGAGGAATAGGTAGGGATGAAGAAGCCAGAGCTGGGCCGATTGGTACTCTTGTTCTGGGCACAAACAGGACATGCGGCAACAAACCTCCGGGTATCTCTCCCATGGCAGGCCACCAAAAACGTCTGCGCAGTAGTGCCATAGTCCGAGCAACGCCAGGGTGACAAGCTATCTTGCTGGCGTGGGACCACTGAAGGACAGCAGAACGGACCGACTCGGGTACGAACAACCGACCGGGTGGACCGTTACCGGGCCGGGCTGCGTCCGAGGGCCGCCATCACATCCTCCTCTATCCTCCATGTAACGGCTCCCACGACAACATTCTGGGAGAATCGTTTCAGTCTTGACCCCACTCTCCTCCGTCTTAGAGAACATCCGGGACAGGGCGTCCGCCTTCCCGTTCTTAGACCCAGGTCGGAATGTCAGGGAAAAATGAAACGTCCAAAAAACAAGGCCCACTAGCCTGACGGGCGTTGAGACGTTTAGCCGATTGTACGTAAGCCAGATTCTTGTGGTCAGTCCAGACCACAAACGGTTGCTCGCTCCCTCCAACCAGTGCCGCCACTCCTCCAAGGCAAGCTTCACAGCGAGAAGCTCCCGGTTACCCACATCGTAGTTTCTTTCAGCTGGAGAAAGACGACCAGAGTAGAAAGCGCAGGGATGGAGTTTACCGTCAGTGGAGCTACGCTGGGACAGGATGGCGCCCACACCACATCAGAAGCATCCACTTCCACAACGAACTGACGGGAAGTGTCAGGTTGAAGAGAATCGGAGCGTTGGTGAATCGGCTCTTCAAGTCCAGAAATGCTCGGTCTGCCTCAGGAGTCCAACTGAACCTTCTGGTGCAAGACGTCAGGGCAGTTAAAGGTGCAGCCACCCGGCTGTAGTCACGGATAAACCTCCGATAAAAATTCGCAAACCCCAGGAATCTCTGGAGCTGCAATCTAGTACCGGGCTGGACCCAATCCCGAACCCGCCGAACCTTCTCTTGGTCCATCCTGATCTCTCCCCTGGATATGATGTACCCGAGGAAGGACGTTGTATGGGCGTGAAAATCACACTTCTCCGCCTTCACGAACAGACGGTTCTCCAATAACCGCTGCAGGACCTGCTTGACATGCAGAACGTGGTAGAAAGCTCCTTTGAAGATGAGGATATCATCCAGGTAAACGAACACAAAAATCCCAATCATATCTCTCAAAACGTCATTCACCATACTTTGGAACACCGCCGGAGCGTTGGTCAGTCCAAACGGCATCACTGGTACTCAAAATGTCCCATCGGAGTATTGAACCCAGTCAACCACTCGTCCCCCTCCTTGATCCGAACCAAATGATAAGCATTACGTAAATCAAGCTTCGTAAAAACCGTAGCACCCTGTAAGGATCGAAAGCCGAGCTCATCAAGGGCAGGGGATACTTGTTCTTAACCGTAATATCATTCAAACCCCGATAATCAATACACGGTCGAAGAGGCCATCCTTCTTGTTCACAAAAAAAAATCCTGCTCCAAAGGTGATGACGATGGCCGAATGAGACCTGTAGCTAGAGACTCCTTGATGTAGGTCTCCAAGGCCTCACGTTCCGGTCGAGAGATACTGTATAACGTCCCTTGGGAAAGGCAGACCAGGAAACAGATTAATCGCACAATCATAAGGTCGGTGGGGAGGAAGGGACAGAGCCTTCTGTTTACTGAATACCTCACCCAACTCGTGATATGTTTCTGGACCAGGGACAAATCAGGAGGAGCAGAGTCACTGACCTGACTGGAAACAGCAGGAGAACAGGCAGTCCTAAGGCAGTTAGCATGACACTCAATGCTCCAACTAGTTACCTTCCCTGTCACCCAATCAAACGAGGGATTGTGTTCCTTCAGCCAGGGGTAACCAAGAACCAGAGGAACATGGGCGAGGACAAATGAAGAAAGAGATAACTCTGAATGATTTCCCGACACCAACATCTTAACCGGTTCAGTCCTCATAGTGATCCGTGCCAGACTACTGCCGTTCAGAGTGGTTGCTTCAATGGCTTCCGGCAATTGCTCCTTGAAAGCCCCAGCTGTTCCACCAAGTCGGCATCCATAAAGCTGCCATCGGCACCTGAATCGATAAAAGCGTTCATGTCAAAACTCTGATCCTTATTCATAAGGGTCGCAGGAAACGGGGTCTGACAAGATCCTTGAGAGATTGAACTGGCTCGCTAATTCCTCCCAAAACTAGCGAGCCGGGCAGTTTAACGGGCGCTGTGGCAAGCGGAGATGTAATGTCCCGATCTACCACAGTAGAAACAGCTATTGGTCTCACGTCTACGTTGGCGCTCCTCCTTAGTTGCCCGTGTCGCCCCACTTGCATTGGTTCAGAATCTGGTGGCAAGACCCCTCCACTAATCCCGTGTGGACAATAATGATCAATACGTCCTGGTTCACCTCCTGAACCGAATGGTAACCGAGTTGCAGATTGATTGGATGGGCCCCACTGCTTCTCCCTCCTTCTCTCTCGGACTCTATTATCTACCCGAATAGATAAAGCGACCAAGCTGTCCAGGTCACTAGGCTCTGGATAAGATATCAGCTCGTCCTTAAGTTCCTCTGACAACCCCTTGTAAAAAACCGCTTGTAGTGACTCCTCATTCCAACCACTCTCCACAGCCAATGTCCTGAACTCAATCATAAAATCTGCCACACTGCGATTCTCCTGGCGAAGAGAGAACAAACGTTTAGCTGCATCCTTACTCGGACTGGATGATCAAAAAGCTTTCTAATCTCTCCCGTGAACTCCTGATATGAAGCCGTGCAAGTTCCCTGTCGTTCCCAAACGGCTGAAGCCCATTCCAGAGCTCTTCCACGCAACAGTTCAATAACAAAGGCTATCCTAGCCTTGTCAGTGGCGTAAGAATGGGCTGTAGATCAAACACTAACCCACACTGCATAAGAAACGAACGGCATTTTCCCAAATCCCCTTCATTTTATCAGGCGTCGGTACCTTGGGTTCACGGAATGACACCGCTCCAGACACGGCAGGTGAGATGGGTGAAAACGGTGGTGAATGAATCGCCGGCAAACTGAGCTGATCCTGGACTTGTGTCAAGCTAGCAGATAAGTTCTGGATCGAACTCGCTATCTCCTGTGGTATTGTGTTGTCCCAATGTCTTCCCCTGCTGAGAGCATGGCAAACGGAGTCCAGGTCCGCTGGGTTCATTACTGGCCGGATCGTTCTGTCACGATCTTTCAGATCGAACCAGAAGCAGACCAGGACAAGGAGCGTAGGAAGAAGGTGAGTATTTATTTACAATTAAATGTGAAAAGGTAGATATATCCAGATGGCGTAGCGGGCAGCGGTGGTGGTAGATGAAAGGAAATAGGTGAATCCAATGTAGTAGCAGAATCCTCTGTCAACCAGGCGGGAATGGAGTGAATGATCCAGGTGAGTACTGAAGACAAAACAAACGGAGGTAAGTTCAAGGCAAGCAATACATAAATGAAAACACAAAAACAAATTCTATCCAACTGAGTCTGGTATCAGGCACAACATACTATTCATGGCTAACGATCCGGCAGGGAATGGAAGTCAGGTCAGAGCTTATGAAGGGTAGAGATGATGATCAGGACAGGTGTGCAGATTACTGACGGGAAACAGGTGCGGGTGAAACCAATCCCTCCAATGAGCTAATTCGCCCGGCAACCAGACAGGGTGCGTTCCAGGACACCTGAAACACACTCCAGGACAGACACACAGGCAAACCCAGACTCAGGAAGCGGGATTCGTGACATATAAAAGTACCATGTTCGGAAAATGTATATGTAAAATGTATGTACAGTGGGGAGAACAAGTATTTGATACACTGCGCGATTTTGCAGGTTTTCCTACTTACAAAGCATGTAGAGGTCTGTAATTTTTATCATAGGTACACTTCAACTGTGAGAGACGGAATCTAAAACAAAAATCCAGAAAATCACATTGTATGATTTTTAAGTAATTAATTTGCATTTATTGCATGACATAAGTATTTGATCACCTACCAACCAGTAAGAATTCCGGCTCTCACAGACCTGTTAGTTTTTTCTTTAAGAAAGCCCTCCTGTTCTCCACTCATTACCTGTATTAACTGCACCTGTTTGAACTCGTTACCTGTATAAAAGACACCTGTCCACACACTCAATCAAACAGACTCCAACCTCTCCACAATGGCAAGCACAGAGAGCTGTATAAGGACATCAGGGATAAAATTGTAGACATGCAACAGGCTGGGATGGGCTACAGGACAATAGGCAAGCAGCTTGGTGAGAAGGCAACAACTGTTGGCGCAATTATTAGAAAATGGAAGAAGTTCAAGATGACGGTCAATCACCCTCGGTCTGGGGCTCCATGCAAGATCTCACCTCGTGGGGCATCAATGATCATGAGGAAGGTGAGTTATCAGCCCAGAAACTACACGGCAGGACCTGGTCAATGACCTGAAGAGAGCTGGACCACAGTCTCAAAGAAAACCATTAGTAACACACTACACCGTCATGGATTCAAATCCTGCAGCGCACGCAGGGTCCACCTGCTCAAGCCAGCGCATGTCCAGGCCCGTCTGAAGTTTGCCAATGACCATCTGGATGATCCAGAGGAGGAATGGGAGAAGGTCATGTGGTCTGATGAGACAAAAATAGAGCTTTTTGTCTAAACTCCACTCGCCGTGTTTGGAGGAAGAAAAAGGATGAGTACAACCCCAAGAACACCATCCCAACCGTGAAGCATGGAGGTGGAAACATCATTCTTTGGGATGCTTTTCTGCAAAGGGTACAGGATGACTGCACCGTATTGAGGGAGGATGGATGGGGCCATGTATCGCGAGATCTTGGCCAACAACCTCCTTCCCTCAGTAAGAGCATTGAAGATGGGTCGTGGCTGGTCTCCAGCATGACAACGACCCGAAACACACAGCCAGGGCAACTAAGGAGTGGCGCCGTAAGAAGCATCTCAAGGTCCTGGAGTGGCCTAGCCAGTCTCCAGACCTGAACCATAGAAAATCTTTGGAGGGAGCTGAAAGTCCGTATTGCCAGCGACAGCCCGAAACCTGAAGGATCTGGAGAAGATCTGTAATGGAGGAGTGGGCCAAAATCCCTGCTGCAGTGTGTGCAAACCTGGTCAAGAACTACAGGAAACGTATGATCTCTGTAATTGCAAACAAAGGTTTCTGTACCAAATATTAAGATCTGCTTTTCTGATGTATCAAATACTTATGTCATGCAATAAAATGCAAATTAATTACTTAAAAATCATACAATGTGATTTTCTGGATTTTTGTTTTAGATTCCGTCTCTCATAGTTGAAGTGTACCCATGATAGAAATTACAGACCTCTACATGCTTTGTAAGTAGGAAAACCTGCAAAATCGGCAGTGTATCAAATACTTGTTCTCCCCACTGTATATGTAGCAGAAAAGTTGTAAAACCAAAAATGATGTGTCCTCCGAAGGTGGTGGATGGGTAAAAAAATACTGAGAGAAACTCCCGGCGCATAGGCATTGGCTTATTTGGCTTAATCTACCAACCAATCTTCTCCCACAACAACTTCCCCCTCCCATAGAAGTCTATGGTCACTCCCACTAAGGCCACCTTGGAATCGTTGATGTACCAGGCTTACAGTATATGCACTGTTCACAATAGAGATTCTGTAAAAACACGCCACTTTGATACAGCTACAATTTTTCATAGCAGGTTAGGAGAATTAGGTTAAGATTACGAAAAGGGTTAGGCTTAGTGAAAATGCTCTCCTAACCTCCTCTCCTATGAAAAGTTACTTGTATCGAAGTTATGTGTTTTTAGGGAGTTCCGTGTGCAATAGCCTGTGGACAAGGTTAGTGGTAAATACCACCTTTTCATTTGGTTATGCATCATTAATAACCAAAGTTACAGGCTGGAGTTACAGGCTGTAGAGAAAAAAAGCTGACAAACTAGACAAATGTTTATGTTTTAGAATTACTAAGATGTTTTTAGAATTTCTAAGACTAGCACTTATTCAAAAGGAATACATTACGGTTAGGATGCAATACTAGTATAAATGGTGACTGATGCAAATAATCACTGAGCTATATAATTGAGCAATAAGGCCCGAGGAGGTGTGGTTTTTTGGCCAATATACCAAGGATAAGGGCTGTTCTTATGCACAAAGCAACGCTGAGTTCCTGGATACAGCCCTTAGCCATGGTATATTATTGGAAATATGCCACAAACCCCCAAAGGTGCCTTATTGCTATTATAAGCTGTTTACCAACATAATTAGAACTGTAAACAAGTAATTTTGCATAATACCCATGGTATTGTTTGATATTATACCTCCAATCAGCATCCAGGACCCAAACTACCCAGTTTATTATGAGGGGATTCGATTAATCTGGCCCCGGGTGCCCGGATAAGCGTGTTTTGCACCAGGTGAAAGTTGATAGCATTCTTTTTGGAACCGGGCTGCATCCCAGGCATGAGCCAGGTGCCCCGTTCAAAGCCCATGGTGAAGTCGGCTCAAAACAAAAGTGACGTAATTAAGCACATTTAGTAATGAGTAAGATTCTGTGTTTTCACATGCAAAAGTGATTGCTTTTGATAAGGAGTATTTCTGCCTGTAATAAAGTCATTTTGTTGGGAAAAACTCATTCTGATTGGCTGGGCCTGACTCCCCAGTAGGTGGGCCTGTCTGCTAAGTGGGTGGGCATATGCCCTCCTAGGCCCACCCATGGCTGCATCCCTGCCCAGTCATGTGAAATCCATAGAATAGGGCTAATGAATTCATTTCAATTGACTGATTTCCTTATATGAACTGTAACCATAACTTGGCTCCAGAGTGGCGCAGCGGTGTAAGTCACTGCATCTCAGTGCAAGAGGCGTCACTACATTCCCTGGTTTGATTCCAGGCTGTATGACATCCGGTTGTCCAATAGAGCGGCAAACAATTGGCCCTGTGTCAGCAGGATTTGGCTGGGGTAGGCCATCATTGTAAATAAGAACTTGTTCATAACTGACTTGCCTAGCTAAATAAAAGTTAAATAAACAAATAAATTAAAAAAATCTTACAAATCTTACAAATTGTTGCATGTTTCATTTATATTTTTGTTCAGTTTATTTAGAAAATTCAAACATATATTTGATGGAAAAGATATGTTGTATGTTTCTGGATGATGCCATGCTGCCTTGTTGACAACATGACCAAGCAGCGCAGATTACTGTTCGATTTGAGAAGTGTACTCCTCCCTCACCGCTTTTGCCCGTTCAAATCCCGGGCCATAGACCGGTGTCTAGCGGCTCAGCATAATCGAATCTGCTCAATATCAAATCAAATTGTATTTGGTTGCGTACATATTTTGCAAATGTTATCGCGAGTGTAGCGAACTGCTTATGTTCCTAGCTCCAACAGTGCAGTAATACCTAACAATACTACACACGCAAATCCCAAAAATGAAAATAAAGGAATTTAGAAAGGTAGAAAAATTTGAACGAGCAATGTCAGAGTCTGGAATATAAATATATATATGTATATGCTGGTATGTATAGACATTTTTATAGAAAATGTGTTTACAGCAGCAGTTAATAATAATGCTGCGTTCATAGCCAATTGGTAATTACTAGTTGTGAACTCGTAAATACCTGTTGTATGCATTTACTTGCTTTGAACTTGTTGAGAAATGCTGATTGGCTAATGGCCAACAAGCTTCATCAACGATACACTAAAGGTACAGCTATCATGCTTTTAAACAAATGATATGTTCAAAATCTATATTAATAGATTGCGTTTTATAAATAATGTTTTGTTGTTGCATTTAACTGTGGAAAATGCTGTTATAGAGGAAATATCCTTATTAGGGGAGGTCAGCATGTGGGAGAAGTTGGAGCTCAGGGATGATAGAGGAGTTTCCCACTTGTTACTAATTACCAGTTGGATTTTTCCCAGTCGTTTATTTTTTTACCATTTATGAAAACAGCATATTAGCAAATTATGGAACATTTGACTGTTCTAGAGCATGGGTGTTGGGCATTATTATGGTTGAAGTGGTTCAGAGAACAAAAAAGTATATTGTCTTGCCATGTCACGTTGACACGAAGTAAGCACAAATTAATAGACAAAGGCAGTCAAATATCACAATGTATTAACATATCTACAATTTTATTTCATCAAAATCGTGCATATGGAAAATATTTTGTGTAGCTGCCCCTTTAAGAATCCTACTATGGGTGTGAAAGGAGGATGTGCTTGGCCAACCCGCTTTTCGCAAGTCACTATTTTAACCCCCGCAAAAAGGAAAAAGTATCCAAAGGAAAAATACATTTATGAGATGTAAAAACGGGACCCAGATATACTCGAAGATACTTTGTAACAAAAATTACTTAACATTGTTTACTTGATGAATGAATGCATCAAGAATCTCTCATCAAGAATTACTGCGTTTCACGGGTCCGGTTCGACTGCATTCATTTTTGGAAGAGCGGGCTAACCAAATCTCAACCTGGAAAATTGATCAACAATGTTCTGCAATATGTTGTTTTAATCCGAAGACTTCTCATTCTAACATCTAGGCTGCTGCACAGCATTCTCAAAATAAGTAATGGGGCATCCTCCGCTTGAGTTCAGCGACTGCTATGGGGATAGTCCGGATTTTAGAGAAAGACTAAAATGCTATGAATTAGAATTGGAAAGAACAAGCAAATTTCTCAAAGATGTAATCAAAGATGGCAACAGTGTAATCAATGCAATCAAGGGTAAGCTTCTCTCTTTCTCCTCTTTTTAATGTTTTACTTTATAGGCTGTTTGTGGCTCACGAGACAGCCTACCCACTGTTTGTAGGAGAGGAACCTCATTGTTGGGCAATTGTTTCCAAAAACAAAGCCTGCCTGATGCTTTCACTTGACCACTAGATAATCTGATTAGATATGGTGAAGCAGAGCCTGACAGATGGAAAGAATCTAATGTAGCCAATTTGAAAGATGCACACTGAGCAGTGGTGTGAAAAGGGGAGAGGGCTGGCCCTCTCCAAATTAAACCCATTTGACCCCCTTGCATCTGTTGTCCTGATGGATTCCTGTACAAATACATGTGTGAATGCACTTCAACCACAAGTTCATAATTTGATTAGCAGCGGAATTACGAGAACACAATTTCAACCATTTTATCAGCCTAACATTGAACTTTTCTTGATAAGAAATGAGTGGATGGCAGTGGGCTGTGACGGCAGACTATTCTTTATGTAACCGACTTAAGATGTCAAAAACATGACCTGATAGACAACCTAAAGCTACATTGTAAATGAACTCTGAACTCTGGTGTGACTCATCCCATGCTGACTTGTGCATGTTTACCTTTTATTTAAGTAGGTAAGTCAGTTAAGAACAAATTCTTATTTTCAATGACGGCCTAGGAACAGTTGGTTAACTGCCTTGTTCAGGGGCAGAAGGCCAGATTTCTATCTTGTCAACTCGGGCATTCGATCTTGCAACCTTTCGGTTAGTAGTCCAATGCTCTAACCACTAGGCTACCTGCCACCCCACATGTGACTCATGCACCTTCTATGCTATGCTTCATAAAGTCAGTCCAAATCCACAGAGCACTGATCATGGATAGCCTATGGAGTCAAGATCAGGAATCATTTAGAGGCCTTATGTAGGTAGGCATAAATGTTTCAATCATAGAAAAATATGTTTGCAGCACAGTCTATAACCACACCCAAACCACTTGCTAAACAAGCATAAGTAAACAATGGAAGCCCTTAGTGATTTTTATTATACACAAGATGAACTTATTATCCATGCCATGGTCCTGTCTCTTTTCCTTCCTGTTTTCTCTCCACCAAAACCACTGCCATATGATATTCTACTGTACATATAAAGCGAGAATGCTGCCTTTGCAGGTCTCAAGGAAGCAAAAATGTAAAACTCATGAACCAAATAATGTATGCTGACCAGTGTGTTTGCCCTTGTGTTTACAGAAACTTGGTTGATGCCTTTTGCACTGTTGGAGTTGATCTTACTTAGGCTACTGAAGGCTAACCTCAGTATTTCACCGAAGTACCACTGTGCTAATCCCAAACGTCAGCTCTTGGACATTCTCCATGAGTACCACTGCCTCTTGGTATAGGACCAAATGACTGGAACAGTATTTGCATTGTTTGACCCACCAAGATTCCATTCCGTAGCCCAATTCACCAATGTCAAGCTTTTTATCTTGAAAACAGAAACTGCCATTGTAAAGAGAGATGAAGTGCTGAGTAGGGGATATGTCACTTATTCAGTCTTGGTGATAACTGGGGGTCACTTGAAGAGTGTTCATTGTCGAGGTACAAGGGATTGGTCTGAAATAAGAGTCTTCCCCTATGATATACAGATTTATCATAAGTCATAGGCCTAACAACATCCATCTGGGGGTGCAAACAAGTCCACAGTGATTCCCCTAAGATTTTTTTAGCAGCGGTGGTAAAGTTAGTGTGGGGGGGGCGTGTGGTAGTGGGCGTGGCCAATGTCACAGTCTCCGACCATACATTTTAGAGACCCTCTTGGCTGCTGAGACATAATGTTGCTGTTTTAAAGCTACAATTTTACATATTTTGCCATGGGGCAGAGAGACTTTTTATTTTTATTGTAAAAGCTAATTTCCTGAAATTCCACATATTTTGCAATGGCTTGTGCCGTGTTCTTATGTTTGAGTGACTAAAACCTTATAGCAAAGTCAGTGGGGGCTCCAATAAATTGCTACATTATCTTTTCTTCATACTTTATATCTGGTTTTAGTCATTGAAGTTTACACAAAGTGTTTTACCATCCTGAAAATATTATCATATTTTTTTGAAGTGGAGTTAATGATATATGTCGGTACTGTAGGTAGCGTTTGCTATCGCTAGTCTGCTGTACCTGAGTAAAAACAGTATTTTTCATCCTATAGCTTGTTCTCCAGCTTCTTTTTAAATAGTGAGCCAATAGGTTTTCAGCATTTTTATTTACCTGACTGATCAAAACTTGTTTTCTCATGCTTTCTTGTATGTCTGCAGCAGACACATACT
Source organism: Salvelinus sp. IW2-2015 (assembly GCF_002910315.2). Classification (NCBI taxonomy): domain Eukaryota; kingdom Metazoa; phylum Chordata; class Actinopteri; order Salmoniformes; family Salmonidae; genus Salvelinus; species Salvelinus sp. IW2-2015. Next base: position 49,941,507 of record NC_036860.1, on the reverse strand, counting down.
GAGCAATATGTTTGTTATGTCAAATCGCAATTTAAATCGCAGTATAGAATCACAATATATATTGTACCGGGACATAAGTATCATGAGGTCCCTGGCAATTCCCAGCCCTACTGCTCTTTCGATGACAGACTGACCAAGTGAATCCAGCTGAAAGCTATGATCCATTATTGATATCAAATCAAATGTATTTATATAGCCCTTCTTACATCAGCTGATATCTCAAAGTGCTGTACAGAAACCCAGCCTAAAACCCCAAACAGCAAGCAATGCAGGTGTAGAAGCACGGTGGCTAGGAAAAACTCCCTAGAAAGGCCTAAACCTAGGAAGAAACCTAGAGAGGAACCAGGCTATGAGGGGTGGCCAGTCCTCTTCTGGCTGTGCCGGGTGAGATTATAACAGAACATGGCCAAGATGTTCATAAATGACCAGCATGGTCAAATAATAATAATCAGTAGTTGTCGAGGTGCAGCAAGTCCGCACCTCAGGAGTAAATGTCAGTTGGCTTTTCATAGCCGATCATTAAGAGTATCTCTACCGCTCCTGCGGTCTCTAGAGAGTTGAAAACAGCAGGTCTGGGACAGGTAGCATGTCCGGTGAACAGGTCAGGGTTCCATAGCCGCAGGCAGAACAGTTGAAACTGGAACAGCAGCACGGCCAGGTGGACTGGGGACAGCAAGGAGTCATCATGCCAGGTAGTCTTGAGGCATGGTCCTAGGGCTCAGGTCCTCCGAGAGAGAGAGAGAGAAAGAAAGAGAGAATTAGAGAGAGCATACTTAAATTCACACAGGACACCGGATAAGACAGAAGTACTCCAGATATAACAAACTGACCCTAGCCCTCCGACACATAAACTACTGCAGCATAAATACTGGAGGCTGAGACAGGAGGGGTCAGGAGACACTGTGGCCCCATCTGATGATACCCCCGGACAGGGCCAAACAGGAAGGATATAACCCCACCCACTTTGCCAAAGCACAGCCCGCACACCACTAGAGGGATATCTTCAACCACCAACTTACCATCCTGAGACAAGGCCGAGTATAGCCCACAAAGATATCCGCCACGGCACAACCCAAGGGGGGGCGCCAACCCAGACAGGAAGATCACGTCAGTGACTCAACCCACTCAAGTGACGCACCCCTCCTAGGGACTGCATGAAAGAGCACCAGTAAGCCAGATGTCACCTCTTATATCCAGTTCAATCAGTGTCGATGAAGGGGAGGAGACAGGTTAAAGAAGGATTTTAAGCCTTGAGACATGGATTGTGTATATGTGCCATTCAGAGGGTGAATGGGAAGACAATATTTAAGTGCCTTTTGAACAGGGTATGGTAGTAGGTGCCAGGTGCACCGGTTTTAGTCTGTCAAGAACAGCAACGCTGCTGGGTTTTTCATGCTCAACCTTTTCCTGTGTGTATCAAGAATGGTCCACCACCCAAAGGACATCCAGCCAACTTGACACAAATGTGGGAAGCATTAGTCTACATGGGCCAGCATCCCTGTGGAACGCTTTCGATGCCTAGTAGAGTCCATGCCCTGCCGAATTGAGCCTGTTCTGAGGGCAAAAGAGGGTGCAACTCCATATTAATAAGGTGTACCTAATGTTTTATACACTCAGTGTTGTGTAAAACTCAGGAGGTGGACTTTATAAAAAATGAAAAACCCTAATTATAGCTTTTCCTTTGACTGAAAGGATAGGTTAATTAAAGTTTTTCTTTTGTCACATGCGCAAGTACAGTGAAATGCCTTTTTTGCTAACACAAAATCTAACAATGCAATAATCAATAATAATGTAATACTAGAAAAACACGAGAAATATGAAGAACACAAGTATAAGCATACTTGACTATATACAGAGTCAGTTCCAATACCATATTTACAATGTGCAGGGATACTGGAGTGATGGAGGTAGATATATGTGTAGGGTTGACTAGGCCACAGGATATAAGATACACAGAGTAGCAGCAGCTTGTATGTGAGTGGGTGTGTGTAGAGTCGGTATAAATGTATGTGCATATTATGTGTGAGTAAGCAGAGGATGGAGTGAGTGTGTAGGGCCCTGTGAGTGTGCATAGAGACAGTGCAAAAATAAAAGGTCAATAAAGATATAAGGTTAACTCAGTCCGTGTAGCTATTCAGTCACCCAAGTCATAGACTGTTCTCTCTGCTACCGCACGGCAAGCGGTACCGGAGCGTAAAGTCTAGGACCAAAAGGCTCCTTAATAGCTTCTACCTCCAAGCCAAAAGACTGCTGGACAACTAAACTAATCAAATGCCCCCTCCACCCCCCTTGTTTTTACACTGCTGCTACTCTCTGTTTATTATCTATGCATAGTCACTTTACAAATTACAAATTACCCCGACTAACCTGTGCCCCCGCACATTGACTCGGCGATATTGTATATCGCCTCATGTTACTTTTTGATTTAGATTTTTTTTTTAAACTTTCGTTTTTTTAATAAATATTTTATAAACTATTTCTTCAACTGCATTGTTGGTTAAGGGCTTGTAAGTACATTTTCACGGTAAGGTCTGTTCAGCGCATGTGACAAATACAATTAGATTTATTTATCAGTCTTATTCCTTGGGAATAGAAGCTGTTCAAGAGCCTGTTGGTGTCAGACTTGATGCACCAGTACCGCTTGCCATGTGGAAGCAGAGAGAATAGACTCCAACCACCCAAGCCATAAGCCATTCTTTCCATACCGCCTGATATAGATGTCCTGGATGGCAGGGAGCTCGGCCCCAGTAATGTACTGGGCTGTCCACAGTGATGCAGCCAGTCAAGATGCTCTATGGTACAGCTGTAGAACTTGTTGAGGGCCCATGCCAAACTATTTCAACCTCCTGAGGGGGAAGAGGCCCTGTCACACCTTCTTCAGGACTGTGCACATGTAGACTGTGCGTGTGTGGACCATTAAGTCTTTAGTGATTTGGACTCAGAGGAACTTGAAGATCTCGACGATCTCGACCTGCTCCACTGCAGCCCTGTGTAACAGTATTGCTTCTGTCCCTCTCCTCTCCCCAACCTGGGCTTGAACCAGGGACCCTCTGCACACATCAACAACAGTCACCGTTGAGTCATTGTTACCTATCGCTCCACAAAGCCCCGGTCCTTGCAGAGCAGGGGAAACAACTACTTCAAGGTCTCAGAGCGAGTGACTTCACCGATTTCAAATGCTTCTAGCGCGCACCGCTAACTAGCCAGCTATTTCATACTGGTTTCAGTAGTCTGTCTGACATCTTGGGCCTCCTCATTGGCACACCTCTGAGGTGAAAGGAATTTGACACGCCTCTTCTGATGTAATTTAAGAAAATATATTTGACAGAGCAGGAGACGGCAATTAAGCAGTGTAGCAACGTTCCTAATTCTGGGTCCAGCGGAGTAGGCTGAACCTAAAGCTGAGTTTGCCCTCAGCTCTTGTAGATTTTTACCTTATTGATCTATGCCCCAACCTGAAGAACCATTCTAACCATTAAAATGTCCATGTCTTACTTATCTGTATATTATACAATGGGTGGGTCTAATCTTGAAGGCTGATTGGGTAACTGCATTCCAGCTGGTGTCTATTCCACAAGTTACCACCGGCTAAATCTATGACATTAAACTGCCTATTTACTCTGTTTCATCTGACTGCGCAATCCACTCTCATCAGCCCAGCGAAGCAATTTCTAAACTTGCTCTCCACTATAAAAAGCATCTAGACATTATCTCACATTTCTTTTTGACTAACATTTGTTTTCAACAGGGGATATTTGTATAAACCTTGCCGTCGGTCTCTCCAACATTTGCAACATTGTTTCTGTATTCAAATTCGATCTCTAGCTGTTCCATAGTAATGAACGTGTCGGACGAGACGCGGGCAGGCAATGTTTCTCAGCCAGTCGAAATCATGAATCAGCTGGCATCATTTTTATGATGATCTATACAAAGAAATGTAAAGTAAAAAAAAGTCAAACTAAATTAAGTGCAGGTAGTTTGCAGTCCTTCCAGCTTCATTTTGAAGTGATTGTGTTATCTGTGTTGTTGGCTAGCTCCTCTGAACAACGGTGTCCTGACGAGTGAACAATTTTTCTATGCCAGGTGAAATCGTGCCTAATTTCAATCATTGTTATGGATGTATCCAAATAAATGTTACTAGAAATCAGCTTATGCAAATGCAGCTACTTTGCTGTTATTATGGCTGCACATTTGATGTGGCTGTAAGTTAGCCATAGCTAGCTGGCTGGCTAGCTAGCTAGCAAGCAAGGGATAAGGACATTGCCAGCCAATATTGCAATGGAACTTTGAGAACAAAAAGACTGAACGGCTGGGAACGACTATATCCTGTGGAAGGATGAAATAGTATGAATAATCAAAACGTTTTTAATTAAAATATGTAAAGCAATATTTGAATATGTTGGTAAACCGTTATAATGCCCTGTGAGAATATATTGGCATGGTTTGCTGGCCTTCAACTTCTTCTTGGGCCTAACATCCGTGCCAATATATCCTCCAAACACCAGTTTCTCTGACATTATCACTTAATTAATTGCTTTGATAGTTATTCTTTCACCAAAAGTGATTCCACCATCACTGGGTGTGGTGAAACCTTCTCCGAATGAATGATCTGATAGCACATACTGTTGGACTTATTCCATAATTTTACATCTTACAGTAATGACTGTCTAAACTCATTAGAACGCTTGACAGATGACTAACATTTTTTTTTTCACCTTTATTTAACCAGGTAGGCCAGTTGAGAACAAGTTCTCATTTACAACTGCGACCTGGCCAAGATAAAGCAAAGCAGTGCGACACAACCAACACGGAGTTACACATGGAATTAACAAACGTACAGTCAACACAATAGAAAAATCTATGTACAGTGTGTGCAAATGTAGAATATTAGTGAGGTAAGGCAATAAATAGGCCATAGAGGTGAAATAATTACAATTTAGCATTAACACTGGAGTGATATCAAATTTTATTTGTCACATAAACATGGTCAGCAGATGTTAATGCGAGTGTAGCGAAATGCTTGTGCTTCTAGTTCCGACCATGCAGTAATATCTAATAAGTAATCTAACCTAACAATTTCACAACTACCTTATACACACAAGTCTAAAGGAATGAATAAGAATATGTACATAAAAATATATGATTGAGTGATGGCCGAACGGCATAGGCAAGATGCAGTAGATGGTATAGACTACAGTATATACATATGAGATGAGTATGTAGGGTATGTAAATATTATATAAAGTGGCATTGTTTAAAGTGGCTAGTGATGCATTTATTACATACATTTTTCAATTTTTCCATTCGTAAAGTGGCTAGAGTTGAGTCAGTATGTTGGCAGCAGCCACTCTATGTTAATGATGGCTGTTTAACAGTCTGATGGCCTTGAGATAGAAGCTGTTTCTCACTCTCGGTCCCCGCTTTGATGCACCTGTACTGACCTCGCCTTCTGTATGATAGCGGGGTGAACAGGCAGTCGCTCGGGTGGTTGTTGTCCTTGATGATCTTTTTGGCCTTCCTGTGACGTCGGGTAGTATAGGTGTCCTGGAGGGCAGGTAGTTTGACCCCGGTGATGCGTTGTGCAGACCTCACTACCCTCTGGAGAGCCTTACGGTTGTGGGCGGAGCAGTTGTCGTACCAGGTGGTGATACAGCCCGACAGGATGCTCTCAATTGTGCATCTGTAAAAATTTGGTGACAAGCCAAATTTCTTCAGCCTCCTGAGGTTGAAAAGGCGCTGCTGCGCCTTCACAACGCTGTCTGTGTGGGTGGACCATTTTAGTTTGTCCGTGATGTGTACTCCGAGGAACTTAACTTTCCACCCTCTCCACTACTGTCCCGTCGATGTGGCTAAGGGGCTGCTCCCTCTGCAGTTACCTGAAGTCCATGATCATCTCCTTTGTTTTGTTGACGTTGAGTGTGAGGTTATTTTCCTGACACCACACTCCGAGGGCCCTCACCTCCTCCACGTAGGCCGTCTCCTCGTTGTTTGTAATCAAGACTACCACTCTATTGTCGTCTGCAAACTTGATGATTGAGTTGGAGGCGTGCATGGCCACGCAGTCATGGGTGAACAGAGAGTACAGGAGAGGGCTGAGAACACACCCTTGTGGGGCCCCAGTGTTGAGGATCAGCGGGGTGGAGATGTTGTTACCTACCCTCACCACCTGGGGGCAGGAAGTCCAGGACACAGGGCGGGGTCGAGACCCAGGGTCTCGAGCTTGATGATGTGTTTGGAGGCTACTATGGCGTTAAATGCTGAGCTGTAGTCGATGAACAGCATTCTTACATAGTTATTCCTCTTGTCCAGATGGGTTAGGGCAGTGTGATTGCGTTGTCTGTGGACCTATTGGGGCGGTAAGCAAATTGGTGTGGGTCTAGGGTGTCAGGTAGGGTGGAGGTGATATGGGCCTTGACTTGTCTCTCAAAGCACTTAATGATGACGCACTTAATGATGACGGGGTGAGTGCTACGGGGCGGTAGTCATTTAGCTCAGTTACCTTAGCTTTCTTGGGAACAGGAACAATGTTGAAGCATGTGGGAACAGCAGACTGGGATAAGGATTGATTGAATATGTCCGTAAACACACCAGCCAGCTGGTCTGCGCATGCTCTGAGGACGTGGCTGTGGATGCCATTTGGGCCTGCAGCCTTGCGAGGGTTAACGCGTTTAAATGTTTTACTCACATTGGTTCCAGTGAAGGAGAGCGCGCAGGTTTTGGTAGCGGGCAAGACATTGTGGTCCGCGACGGGGCTGGTTTTTCTTTTATAGTCTGTGATTGACTGTAGACCCTGCCACATACCTCTCGTGTCTGAGCTGTTTAATTGCAACTCTACTTTGTCTCTATACTGACGCTTAGCTTGTTTGATTGCCTTGCGGATGTTTCCGGTCACTTTGCCCTGATTTAAAAGCAGTGGTTCGCACTTTCAGTTTTGCGCGAATGCTGCCATCAATCCACGGTTTCTGGTTGGGGAATATTTTAATAGATGCTGTGGGTACAACATCACCGATGCACTTGCTAATAAACCCGAATCAGCGTATTCATCAATGTTGTTGTTCGACGCTATGCAGAACATATCCCAGTCCACGTGATCGAAGCAATCTTGAGCTTGGAATCTGATTGGTCGGACCAGTGTTGAACAGACCTGAGCACGGGTGCTTCCTGTTTTAGTTTCGGTCTATAGGCTGGGAGCAACAAAATGGAGTCGTGGTCAGCTTTTCCGAAAGGAGGCCGGGGGAGGGCCTTATATGCCTCGCGGAAGTTAGAGTAACAATGATCCAGGGTTTTGCCAGCCCGGGTCGCGCAATCGATATGCTGATACAATTTAGGGAGCCTTGTTTTCAGATGAGCTTTGTTAAAATCCCCAGCAACAATAAATGCAGCCTCAGGATATGTGGTTTCCAGTTTACATAGTCAAATGAAGTTTGTTCAGGGCTGTCGATGTGTCTGCTTGGGAGTGAATATACATGACTGTGATTATGATCGAAGAGAAATATCTTGGTAGATAATGCGATCTGCATTTGATTGTGAGGAATTCTAGGTCAGGTGAACAAAAGTACTTGAACATACAGGAACATACTTCCTGTATGTTGTTATGATTAACGAGACGTGGTGTGATCATAAGGCATACACCCCCGCCCTTCTTCTTACCAGAGAGATGCTTGTTTCTGCCGGCGCGATGCGTGAAGAAACCAGGTGGCTGTACCAACTCCGATAGTGTGTCTCGAGTGAGCCATGTTTCCGTGAAACAAAGAACGTTACAGTCTCTGTCTCTCTGGAAGGCAACCCTTGCTCGGATTTCGTCTACCTTGTTGTCAAGAGACTGGGCATTGGTGAGTAGTATGCTCGGGAGCGGTGCGCGATGTGCCTGTCTACGGAGCCTGACCAGAAGACCACTCTGCGGCCCCTTCTGCGGCGCCGTTGTTTTGGGTCGCCGGCTGGGATCCGATCCATTGTCCTGGGCGGAGGGTCAAAAGATCTGCTTCGGGAAAGTCGTATTCCTGGTCGTAATGTTGGTGAGTTGACGTTGCTCTTATATCCAATAGTTCCTCCTGACTGTATGTAATAAAACCTAGATTTCCTGGGGTAACAATGTAAGAAATAACACATAAAAAAACAAAATACTGCATAGTTTCCTAGAAAGAAAGGCCTGCTCGCTGAAGTGTTTTAGGGAGCGATTGACAGTGATGAGGGGTGGTCGTTTGACCACGGATCCATTATGGACGCAGGCAATGAAGCAGTGATCGCTGAGATACTGGTTGAAGACGGCAGAGGTGTATTTAGAGGGCAAGTTGGTCAGGATGATATCTAAGAAGGGGGACCATGGTTACGGATTTAGGGTTGTACCTGGCCATCTAACATCCGGCGCCAACAGAGATGTGCAAGTAGAGATACTGTGGTGCAACAGCACAAGAAGATAAATAACAATATGGGGAGGAGGTAGTTGGGTGTGCTATTTACAGATTGGCTGTGTACAGGTATAGGGATTGGTAAGCTGCTTTGACAGCTGATGCTTAAAGTTGGAGAGGGAGATATGACTCCAGCTTCAGAGATTTGAAATTCGTTCTAGTCATTGGCAGCTAAGAACTGGAAGGAAAGGCGGCCAAACGAGGTGTTGGCTTTGGGGATGACCAGTGAAATATACCTGCTGGAGCGTGTGCTATGGGATGGTGTTGCTATGGTGACCAGTGAGCTGAGATACGGCGGGGCTTTACCTAGCAAAGACTTATCGATGACCTAAATCCAGTGGGTTTGGCAACGAATATGAAGCAAGGGCCAGCCAACGAGAGCATACAGGTCGCAGTGGTATATGGGGCTTTGGTGACAAAACGGATGGCATTGTGATAGACTACATTCAATTTGCTGAGTAGAGTGTTGGGGGCTATTTTGTAAATGACATCGCCAAAGTCAAGGATCGGTAGGATAGTCAGTTTTACGAGGGTATTTTTGGCAGCATGAGGTGGATCAGAGAATCACCAGCAGCAAGAGCGACTTCATTGATATATACATAGAAAATAATCGTCCCGAGAATTTAGCCCTGTGGCACCTCCATAGAGACTGCCAGAGGCCCTCTGATTTGATACACTGAACTCTATCTGAGAAGTAGTTGGTGAACCAGGCGAGGCAGTCATTTGAGAAACCAAGGCTATTGAGTCTGCCAATAAGAATGCGGTGATTGACAGAGTTGAAAGGCTTGGACAGGTCCATGAAGACGGCTGCACAGTACTGTCTTTTATCGATGGCAGTTATGATATCGTTTAGGACCTTGAGCGTGGCTGAGGTGCACCCATGACCAGCTCGGAAACCGGATTGCATAGTGGAGAAGGTACGGTGGGATTTGAAATGGTCGATCTTTGTTCACTTGGCTTTCAAAGACTTTAGAAAGGCAGGACAGGATGGATATAGGTCTGTAACAGTTTGGGTCTAGAGTGTCTCCCCTTTGAAGAGGGGGATGACCGCGGCAGCTTTCCAATCTTTGGGGATCTCAGACGATACGAATGAGGTTGAACAGGCTAGTAATAGGGGTTGCAACAATTTCGGCGGATAATTTTAGAAAGAGATGGTCCAGATTGTCTAGCCCAGCTGAATTGTAGGGATCCAGATTTTGCAGCTCTTTCAGAACATCAGCTGTCTGGATTTGGGTGAAAGAGAAGTGGGTGGGGGCTTGGGCAAGTTGCTGCAGGGGATGCAGAGCTGTTGGCCGGGGTAGCGGTAGCCAGGTGGAAAGCATGGCCAGCCGTAGGAAAATGCTTATTGAAATGATCGATTATCGTAGATTTATCGGTGGTGACAGTGTTTCCTAGCCTCAGTGCAGTGGGCAGCGCTTATTCTCCATGGACTTTAGTGTCCCAAAAATGTTTGGAATTAGTGCTACAGGATGCAAATTTCTGTTTGAAAAAGCTAGTGTATATTGGTTCCTGATTTCCCCGAAAAATTGCATATCGCGGGGGCTATTCGATGCTAATGCAGAACGCCACAGGATGTTTTTGTGCTGGTCATGGGCAGTCAAGTCTGGGGTGATCCAAGGGCTATCTGTTCTTAGTTCTCCATTTTTTTTAATGGGGCATGCTTATATAAGGTGAGGAAAGCACTTTTGAAGAGCAACCAGGCATCCTCTACTGACTGGATGAGGTTAGTATCCTTCCAGGATACCTGGGCCAGGTCGATTAGAAAGGCCTGCTCGCTGAAGTGTTTTAGGGAGCGTTTGACAGTGATGAGGGGTGGTCGTTTGACCACGGATCCATTACGGACGCAGGCAATGAGGCAGTAATCGCTGAGATACTGGTTGAAGACGGCAGAGGTGTATTTAGAGGGCAAGTTGGTCAGGATGATATCTAWGAGGGTGCCCATGGTTACGGATTTAGGGTTGTACCTGTTAGGTTGCTTGATAATTTGTGTGAGATTGAGGGCATCTAGCTTAGATTGTAGGACGGCCGGGGTGTTAAGTATATCCCAGTTTAGGTCACCTAACAGTACGAACTCTGAAGATAGATGATGGGCGATCAATTAACATATGGTGTCCAGGGCACAGCTGGGGGCTGAGGGGGGTCTATAACAAGCGGATACAGTGAGAGACTTGTTTCTGGAAAGGTGGATTTTTAAAAGTAGAATCTCGAATTGTTTGGACACAGACCTGGATAGTATGACAAAACTCTGCAGGCTATCTCTGCAGTAGATTGCAACTCCGCCCCTTTTGGCAGTTCTATCTTGTTGGAAAATGTTGTAGTTGGGGATGGAAATTTCTGGATTTTTGGTGGCCTTCCTAAGCCAGGATTCAGACACGGCTAGGACATCAGTGTTGGCGGAGTGTGCTAAAGCAGTGAATAAAACATATTTAGGGAGGAGGCTTCTGATGTTAACATGCATGAAAACAAGGCTTTTACGGTTACAGAAGTTAACAAATGAGAGTGCCTGGGGAATAGGAGTGGTGCTGGGGGCTGCAGGGCCTGGGTTAACCTCTACATTACCTGTGGAACAAAGGAGGGGGAGTAGGATAAGGGTACGGCTAAAGGCTAACTGGTTGTCTAGTGCGTTCGGAACAGAGAGTAAAAGGAGCATATTTCTGGGCGTGGAAGAATAGATTCAAGGCATAATGTACAGACAAGGGTATGGAAGGATGCGAGTACAATGGAGGTAAACCTAGGCATTAAGTGACGATGAGAGAGGTTTTGTCTCTAAAGGCACCAGTTAAGCCAGGTGAGGTCACCGCATGTGTGGGGGGTGGGACAAAAGGGCAACCTAAGGCATATTGGGCAGGGCTGGGGGCTCTACAGTGAAATAAGACAATAATACCCAACCAAAACAGCATTAGACAAGGCATATTGACATTCGGGAGACGCATGTGTAGCCGAGTGAACATAGGGTCCAATGAGTAGCAATAGGTGAGTCAGGGAGTCGTTCAGTAGTCACTACAACACTAGGTGAGCCTGTTGAAACCACTTCGGCTGATTACGTCAGTAGCATAGGGTTGGGAGGTATCCAGATTGTCATACCTTTTCTGTACCATACGGTATATCCGAATCCACACAAGGAGCGCTATAAAAAAATAAAACATTTAGGCAACAGGGCTCTTGATCCAGGAGGGGATTGAATGTCTCTGCTCTAACTAAGAAGCTTGATCTTGACACCTAGCCAATTAGTTAGCAAACCAGATGCATAGCTGGAGAAAAATGGAAACACGAAGTAGACACTCTTTGTTCCTTTTTAAAAACCTGCTGTATATTGTGTTCTGTAGCTTAGAAAATAAATCATTGTTACTCGATGACAACATAAGGATATTTGTTTCCAACATTAGAGCTGTTTTCCTAAAGAAGTTAATGTTAGCTCTCCTTGTACTTTTAAAGGCCAGCCGTGCTGCCCTGTTCTGAGCCAACTGCAATTTTCCAAAGTCCCTCTTTGTGGCACCTGACCACACTACTGAACAGTAGGCCAGGTGTGACAAAACAAGGGCCTGTAGGACCTGCCTTGTTGATAGTGTTAAGAATGCACACTACCGCTTTATTATGGACAGACATCTCCCCATCTTAGCTACTGTTTTATCAATATGTTTTGACCAATCCAGGGTAACTCCAAGCAGTTTAGTCACCTCAACTTGCTGTCGTGACAATCATTAATGTGTTTGATTGTGACATACCACATTAAATTAATCGTATAACAATGAAGTAGTAATCTGGTGCACCACGGGAAAAGTTATTTAACGAGTTACTATCTCCTGACTAAACTCTAAAGATATATTTATATCTTACATCAGTCACAGTCAATTCATTAATTCTTATTTACCTTATCAGTCTCATTCTGAATGTCGCAAAACTCTTGGATAACTGCACGAACCCTAGCATAAATTATGAATCAGCAATATACAAATTGGCTTAATTATTTATTTGCTAACTAAATAATCACACAGAATTACAAACAGGATAGCTTACACATTGATTACTACACAATGCAATGAAAAGTCCCTAGTGGACAAAACGGAGATGACTGCTTGTTACACAGAATGTTGGATTCAAAAGAGGGAAATGGGGAGACAAAGGAATTTCACTATCGTACATACAGCTGATAACTATGCTCATGGTAATGCAAATACTTTGAAAGGCACTCGCACATCTAAGCAAAGATTTTGCAGGTGCATGGCAACAGTTGAACAAGATGAATGAAAAAGGAAACCGCACACTGCTCTTGATAGTATCACTGATCTTTAATAAGTAAGCTTATTAATGCAAATACTTTGCACATGAACGGCCGCTCATTCGAAAGAATTGCAATGTACATATTTACGTGTGTATGGCTTTGCTGTCTCTGTTAAACACTCGATCCATCTATGGGGAGTAATTCGACAACGTTTCTGGTTGTCCACCAGAGGTCACCATGTCCTTTGCAGCTGTAGCTTCTCTGTCTCGGAGTGTCTGTTAGACCAGCTCTTCCAGAGGAAGTGTTTGTTAGAATGGTTCTTTCAAAGTACCACCCGGTGGTTCTCGGTCAAGTTTACTAGACTAAAGTTCTTAAACAGCTGCACACTGAATGTTCCTGTGTATTCTTCAAGAGAGTTTCAGCGTTTCTAACCATTTCGTACCTTTCAGCTCACACGGTCTGTCACGCTGGTCTAATGTAGAGCTAGAACCATTTTACATGCCTGTAGCAACCCGGCAATGTACTGATCTCTAGAGATTTAAATTCCTACCATTTCAACGTACAGCCACGCTCCAAGTTTTTCTGGTCTGCTAGATTCTAAACATTCTATATATTCAATATACAAATCTGAGTAAAGGAATGAAATAAGAATATATACATATAAATATATGGATGAGCAATGACAGAGCGGCACAGGCAATATGCAAAAGATGGTATAAAATACAGTATATATATACCATCTTTTGCATATTGCATGTGCCGCTCTGTCATTGCTCATCCATATATTTATATGTATATATTCTTATTTCATTCCTTTACTTAGATTTGTGTGTAATAGGTAGTTGTTGTGGAATTGTTAGGTATTGCTCCACTGTCGGAACTAGAAGCACAAGCATTTCGCTACACTCGCAATAACATCTGCTAACCATGTGTATGTGACCAATAAAATTTGATTTGATACTGACTGTTAGCACTTGGTGGTCTATAACAGCTTCCCACAAGAATGGGCTTTAGGTGAGGTAGATGAGCCTGTAGCCGTATTACTTCAACAGTATTTAACATTAGAAAGTATCTAGGCTTTACAGGAATGTGGTTCTTTATATAGACCGCAACACCGCCCCCGTTGGCATTTCTATCTTTTTGGTAAATGTTGTAACCATGTATTGCTACCACTGTATTATCTAAGTGAGTTTCAGAATATGAATGTCATCTGTTACAAGCAAGTTATTGACTTCATGAACCTTGTTTCTTAGCCCATATTAACATATGCAGCCTATTTCTAGCACTTCTGGGTTGCTTGATTGTTTTTAATACTTTACTGTGAAGCTTATCAGAAGTCGACTTGATTGTGCAGCTCACCCTGCACTAAGTGCTCTTCCTACTAGGGCACACCGCCTCAGTGCTAACAGTGTAACTCTGATCCATAGGCTCATGATTACTGCATCCAATAGCTGTAGGATTAACAAACACATTTAAGCCCAATATTTGGCAATCATCAAAATAACAATCACAGTTTAATTTATAGTCCTAATACATCCACTATATATTTCTTACCAAATTATGTAGATTGTGTTGATAATATGCAATGTATGTGTTTTTATTAAGGTTATTCTGTGGCAGTTCATAAATTCTCCCAGACACTCAACGTGTTCCAGTTCGACTTCATTGGTGATTCCCTGACAGATGACGAGATTAATATTGGTAAGTTCATATAGGGATGTGATGTCACACAAACACTTACCTCATTGGTCAGCCTAAGACCATATGGGAATAATGTCGTGGTGTGGGGTGGAAAGCATGCAATACATTACCTTGTATGCAGTAAAAATCACATTATTGTGGGAGCACCTCCTTGAAGAGTATGAATTAGGTTGCTTGAGATGGTGTGAATCCGAAGCAACCTGCATACACATTGTTTGAAGGACATTGTACAAGGGTTGGGTCTAATCCTGAATGCTGATTGGTTAAAAATGTATTCCACAAATTGCCACCGGCTAAATCTTTGACATTAAAATGTCTATTAACTCTGTTCCATCTGACTACACAATCCACTGTCTCATCATCCCAGTCAAACTTATAAACTTGATATCCACTATAAAAAGCATGTAGACATTATCTCACATTTCTTTAAGGCTAACATTTTAGTTTTCAACAGCAGAGATTTGTATGAACCTTGCTGTCTGTCTCACTGACATTTGCAACATTGTTTTCAGTATTCAAATTCGATCTCCTGCTGTCTCGTAGAAATGAACGTGTCGGGACAGACTGCCAGGCAGGCAGCGTTTTTCAGCCAGTCAAAATCATGATTCAGCTGGCATTGTTATGGAGATAGATATATATATATATATTTATATATATATATATATTTATATATATATATATATAATCACACAGTTGAAGTCGGAAGTTTACATACACCTTAGCCAAAAACATTCTTAAGTCAGTTAGGATCACTTTATTTAAAAAATGTGAAATGTCAGAGTAATAGTAGCAAGAATGATTTATTTTAGCTTTTATTCATTTCATTACATTCCCAGTGTGTCAGAAGTTTACATACACTCAGTTAGTATTTGGTAGCATTGCCTTTAAATTGTAGCCTTCCACAAGCTTCCCACAATAATTTGGGTGAATTTTGGCTCATTCCTCCTGACAGAACTGGTGTAACGGAGTCAGGTTTGTAGCCCTCCTTGCTCGCACACGCTTTTTCAGTTCTGCCCACAAATGTTCTATAGGATTGAGGTCAGGGCTTTGTGATGGCCACTCCAATACCTTGACTTTGTTGTCCCTAAGACATTTTTCCACAACTTTGGAAGTATGCTTGGGGTCATTGTCCATTTGGAAGACCCATTTGCGACCAAGCTTTAACTTCCTGACTGATGTCTTGAGATGTTGCTTCAATAATCCACATTAATTTTCCACCTCATGATGCCATCTATTTTGAAGTGCACCAGTCCTCCTGCAGCAAATCACCCCCACAACATGATGCAGCCACCCCGTGCTTCACAGTTGGGATGGTGTTCTTCTGCTTTCAAGCCTACCCCTTTTTCCTCCATACATAACGATGGTCATTAGGCCAAACAGTTCTATTTTTGTTTCATCAGACCAGAGGACATTTCTCCAAAAAGTACGATCTTTGTCCCCATGTGCAGTTGCAAACCGTAGTCTGGCTTTTTTATGACGCTTTTGGAGCATTGGCTTCTTCCTTGCTGAGTGGCCTTTCAGGTTATGTCGATATAGGACTCGTTTTACTGTGGATATAGATACTTTTGTACCTGTTTCCTCCAGCATCTTCACAAGGTCCTTTGCTGTTAGCTTTTAGCACAAGTACGTTCATCTCCAGGAGACAGAATGCATCTCCTTCCTGAGCAGTATGACGGCTACGTGGTCCCATGGTGTTAATACTTGCGTACTATTGTTTGCACAGATGAACGTGGTACCTTCAGGCGTTTGGAAATTGCTCCCAAGGATGAACCAGACTTTTGTTTTTTGACGTCTTGGATAATTTCTTTTGATTTTCCCATGATGTCAAGCTGAGGCACTGAGTTTGAAGGTAGGCCTTGAAATACATCCACAGGTACACCTCCAATTGACTCAAATGATGTCAATTCGCCTATCAGAAGCTTCTAAAGCCATGACATAATTTTCTGGAATTTTCCAAGCTGTTTAAAGGCACAGACAACTTAGTGTATGTAAACTTCTAACCCACTGGAATTGTGATACAGTTAATTATAAGTGAAATAATCTGTCTGTAAACAGTTGTTGGAAAAATGACTTGTGTCATGCACAAAGTAGATGTCCTAACCGACTTGCCAAAACTATAGTTTTAACAAGAAATTTGTATGTATGCACACACACACACATAGATAGATACACACACATACACATAGATAGATATCTATCTATATACATCTATCAATTGAAAGAAGGTAACACTAAACGCAGCTAATTTGCGGTCTTTCCTTCTGTTTGACGTGATTGTGTTACTGTAGCTGTGATGTTGGCTAGCTCCTCTGAACGTCCTGACGAGTGAGCACATTTTCTATGCCAGGCGAAGTCGCCCCTCATCAGCTTATTTTTTAATTTAATTTTAATTGAACCTTTATTTAACTAGGCAATTCAGTTAAGGACAAATTCTTATTTACAATGACGGCCTACCTCGGTCAAACCCTAACCCGGATGATGCTGGGCCAATTGGGCACCGCTCTATGGTACTCCCAATCACGACTGTTTGTGATACAGCCTGGAATCGAACCAGGGTCTGTAGTGACTCCTCTAGCACTGAGATGAAGTTCCTTAGGGCTCCCAAGTGGCGCAGCGATCTAACGGGTTATCAACATGTTGTTATGGATGTATCAAAATAAATGTTACTAGAATGTTGCCAGTCAGTATGGCAATGGAACATTTAGATCGACTGGGTCGGCCCTTGACATCGTCTCGGGCCTAACAACACCCCTGCCAATATATCCTCTAAACACTGGCTGCTCTGGCATTATCACTTAAATAGACCAACATAGCTGCTGTATGTCAAAGCTGTGTGCTGGAAAACCTTGGTGGGTGAAGTAGGCCTTGTGATGCTCATGTATATGTCCTTTTTCGACTTCAGACCTGCCTACTTCTCACTTAAAATACAGTCGTGGTTTTGAATGACACAAATATACATTTTCAGTCTGCTGCCTCAGTTTGTATGATGGCAATTTGCATATACTCCAGAATGTTATGAAGAGTGATCAGATGAATTGCAAAGTCCCTCTTTGCCATGCAAATTAACTGGATCCACAGAAAACATTTCCACTGCATTTCAGCCCTGCCACAAAAGAACCAGCTGACATGTCAGTGATTCTCTCGTTAAAACTTCTTGTCACTACAGGGGGTGCTGTTTCAACTTCGACATTTTGCGTCTCCAAATTAAACTGCCTCGTACTCAATTCTTGCTCGTACAATATGCATATTATTATTACTATTGGATAGAAAACAATCTCTAGTTTCTAAAACCGTTTGAATTATGTCTGTGGGTGAACCAGAACTCTTTCTACAGCGAAAATCATGACAGGACATGCGATGGTCAGAAAAATAGTCTCTGTTCTCAGATCAGTTTAAAGCTCTGTGTGCCCTATGGATCGAAATGAACTGCACCCGCCTTCCCCTGGATGTCAGTAACCAATGAGAAGTGGAATGGTGTTTCTACGTATTTCTCAGAGCTTATAAAAGGGAAAGGAACGAGGTGCGCTCTCTTTTCGACTTCCGCCATTACGCAACGCAAGACCTCAGGATAGCATTTTGAAACGCTCAGTTATCGGCCTTAGATATGTCCGTCTGTAATTTAATTCGTTATAGGTGTTAGAAACATCATAACGAAGTTATTTGAAACCGATTTATATCAGTTTATGCGAGTATATTGCTATTTTCTGAATTTTCGTAGTATTGCGTTTGAGGATTTGGACATGTGTGTGCCACGTAGCTAATGTTAGCTGCTAGTTCCGAAGTTGAAGTGGACGTTTTACAACAAAGCAACGATTKTTTTGGACAAAAGGACACCTTGCCCAAGATTCTGATGGAAGCTCGTCCAAAAGTAAGAYCTATTTATGATTTTATTCCGTATTTATGTGGAAAAATGTAAACYCATTTTTCGGCCAWTATTGCGGCACTAGTCTGGCTGTAACGCACACTGTATGTCTAGTAACGTTAATTTTAAAAATCTAAATCAGCGGTTGCATTAATAACCAATGCATCTTTCATTAGCTGTCCAACCTGTATTTTTTTAGTCAATCTAATCGATAAATAATCGTAAACTTAGGTGCCCTTCCAAGATGGCGCCGGCCAGAATGCATGCCATGTTTTGACTGATTACATAGCATAACCACGATTTGTGATGCTAAATATGCACATTTTTGAACAATCTCTATATGCATTGTGTAATATGATGTTACAGGACTGTCATCTGAAGAATTCTGAGAAGGTTAGTGAAAAAATTTATATATTTTGGTGGTGATAACGTTATCGCGCTTTTTCCTTGAATCAATGCTGGGGTGATGTTAGCTCATGTGGTATGCTAATATAACGATATATTGTGTTTTCGCTGTAAAACACTTAGAAAATCTGAAATATTGTCTGGATTCACAAGATGTTGGGCTTTCATTTGCTGTACGCTGTGTATTTTTCAGAAATGTTTTAAGATGAGTAATTAGGTAATACACGTTGCTCTCTGTAGTTATTCTAGTCGCTTTGGGTGAGTTTTGTGATAGTGGCTGCAATGGTAAACTGTGATTTATACCTGAAAAATGCACATTTTTCTAAAAAAAACATATGCTATACCATAAATATGTTATCAGACTGTCATCTTATGAAGTTGTTTCTTGGTTAGTGGCTATATATATCTTTATTTAGTCGAATTAGTGATAGCTACTGATGGAGTAAAAAACTGGTGGAGTAAAAAAAGTGGTGACTGGAAGCTTCAAAAGGAGGGTGGAGCTTGGAATCATTGTTCTTCCTCTGTCAAACATGGTTACCTAAATTCAAAAGGCACTCGCACATCTGAGCAATCTTTTTTGCAGGTGCATGGCAACAGTTGAACAAGATTAAGGAAAAAGGAAACCGCACACTGCTCTTGATAGTATCACTGATATTTAATAAGCTTACGTATCGAGACAACTCAGTAATGAACGGTTCTATAGAAAACTGGAGTGTTGATCCCACACAGGTGTTCCAAAGGGATATATGCTCTAATCTGGAGCAAGCTCTATTAAACCACCTTATCTCAACCTGAATATGAATATCTTTGCTGCAAATGTGCCACACGTCCATGCCTGTACATTTTACCGAAATTACACAAACCTAAAACACAACAAGGCAATTATCCAGGCAGACCAGTGGTTGCAGGAATAGGCTCAATGCTAGAGCCATTGTCGAACTTTGTAGACTCTTTTATTAAAACTCATGTGCAAGCGTATGTAGAGTATAGAGTATAGACTATAGAGTCTTATGTAAAAGACTCTATAGACTTCATAAACAAGATCTCCTCAATAACGGGTTTAAAAGAAGACTGTATTTTGGTCACATTAGATGTCGAGAGTCTATATACCAGCATTCCCCATGTGGGGGGGCTGGCAGCACTAGGACACTATTTGGGAGACAGAGATACTAATGAATATCCACCAACAAACTTGATTCTAGAGCTGGCTGAATATGTTTTGACGTATAACTATTTTAGGTTTGATGATGAATACTACCTCCAAACGAATGGAACATCGATGGGCTCCACATTCGCTCCGAGCTATGCTAACCTTTATGTGGGTCTTTTTGAAGAACGTTTTGTTAATGAAAACGAAAATTCATTTTTGAATAAAGTCCTGAAGTGGTATCGATTTAAATTGACGACATTTTTTGCATATGGGAATGAACTGAAAAAGAGCTGTCAGATTTTATGGAACAACTCATTGACATTGACCCCAATCTCAAATTCACCATTGACTGGGGCACTCAATGTGTTCATTGCCTCGATATGTGGATTGAGAAATCAAATGGAACCCTGTTTACAACTCTGTATAGAAAATAAACGGACAGAAATACTCTATTACAGGGGGACAGCTTCCATCCTGAGCCATTAAAAAGAGGACTTCCAAGAAGCCAATTTTTCAGACTGTGCCGTATATGCCACTCCACAGAGGATTATCTAGAAAAAGCAGCGGAGGTGCGCATGAGGTTTCTAAGAAGAGGCTATTTGCCACAATGTGTGGATGAAGCTCTTAATTTGGCATTAGGAAAAAACACGAGATGAACTGTTACAAAAAAGACTGGCTAAAGAACACTCCGTAATGTTCACAACCACATATACTTTGAATTCGTGAAAAGTGGGAGGTGTGGTCAAACACTGGCATATTTTATCATCGGACCCAGCTTTGCCGGCTGAATTTAAAAACCCACCGCTTATTGTGTATAGGAGAGGTCGCAATTTACGCGATAAATTGGTTCATGCCAACTGCCAGCCACATAAGAAAATCAGCCAGGCTCTTTTACGCCCTCTACCAAATGGTAGCTATAAATGCAGAGGATGCGCACAGTGCAACAATATGATGAAGTGTGAATATTTCTGCCACCCACACACAGGATAACGGTTCCAAATAAATGACATTATTACGTGTTCCACCACCCATGTTATTTACATTATTAAATGTCCATGTGGGCTCTGCTATGTCGGTAAAACCTCCCGCTCTCTCAAATCAGGAGAAACGACAGGGATTATCCAGTCGCAGTACATTTTAATGACCTAAAGCATGCCATTTCTACCTTTTTTTTTGTTTATTTTAGTGGCATAGAGAAAGTTAAGATATCAGACAGGGGAGGTGATATTACTAATACTCTGAGTAAAAGAGAATGTTTTGGGATTTTCACCCTCCAGACATTATTTCCTAAAGGACTTAATGATGAAATGCCTATGTATGTTATGTTGTGAATTTGAACATGAATTATGTGCTTGTTTAAGATTACTCTGTTTTTTGTACGATGTACCCAATGATTTAATGAAACCTTGCTATGTCCTCATTGTGGTTTTACAGACGTGTTTAATACGTCTTATTTATACAGGTTTGTAATATTTATGAAATGCATATTGTTATATTTGGTAGCACTTATTTGTTTTTCCTTTGCCTCAACCCCTTTCAATGTGTGGAACGGATGTGGGTGGGGCTAGGTCTACATAAGGGTGCTAATTTCAGAAAATTCACAAAAGCTCCGAAGGCCGTGAGGCCGATACGTAAACATGGTTACCTGCAAGGAAGCATGTGCCGTCATCATTGCTTTGCACAAAAAGGGCATCACAGGCACGGATATTGCTGCCAGTAATATTGCACCTAAATCAACCATTTATCGGATCATCAAGAACTTCAATGAGAGTGGTTCAACTGTTGTGAAGAAGGCTTCAGGGTGCCCAAGAAAGTCCAGCAAGTGCCAGGACCGTCTCCTAAAGTTGGTTCAGCTGCGGGATCGGGGCACCACCAGTACAGAGCTTGCTCAGGAATGGCAGCAGGCAGGTGTGAGTGCATCTGCATGCACAGTAAGGCGAAGACTTTTGGAGGATGGCCTGGTGTCAATAAGGGCAGCAAAGAAGCCACTTCTCTCCAGGAAAAACATCAGGGACAGACTGATATTCTGCAAAAGGTACAGGGATTGGACTGCTGAGGACTGGGGTAAAGTAATTTTCTCTGAATCTCCTTTCCGATTTGTATGGGGCATCCGGAAAAAAGCTTGTCCGGGGAAGACAAGGTGAGCGCTACCATCAGTCCTGTGTCATGCCAACAGTAAAGCATCCTGAGACCATTCATGTGTGGGGTTGCTTCTCAGCCAAGGGAGTGGGCTCACTCACAATTTTGCCTAAGAACACAGCCATGAATAAAGAATGGTACCGACACATCCTCTGAGAGCAACTTCTCCCAACCATCCAGGAACAGTTTGGTGACGAACAATGCCTTTTCCAGCATGATGGAGCACCTTGCCATAAGGAAAAAGTGGCTCGGGGAACAAAACATCGATATTTTGCATCCATGGCCAGGAAACTCCCCAGACCTTAATCCCATTGAGAACTTGTGGTCAATCCTCAAGAGGCGGTTGGACAAACAAAAACCCACAAATTCTGACAAACTCCAAGCATTGACTATGCAAGAATGGGCTGCCATCAGTCAGGATGTGGCCCAGAAGTTAATTGACAGCATGCTAGTGTGGATTGCAGAGGTCTTGAAAAAGAAGGGTCAACACTGCAAATATTGACTCTTTGCATCAACTTCATGTAATTGTCAATAAAAGCCTTTGACACTTATGAAATGCTTGTAATTATACTTCAGTATTCCATAGTAACATCTGACAAAAATATCTAAAGACACTGAGGCAGCAGACTTTGAACATTTATATTTGTGTCATTCTCAAAACTTTTGGCCACGACTGTATATGGTTTTTGAGTTTAATCTGTATATGGCTGTAGTCCGCCTAGTTACTTTACCCCCTAGCATTGAGTCTGTGTAGCAACAGATGTATTGATATTTCTCAATGTTTCAGTGTAATTTACTTCATGGAATTAGGATGTGAAACATATTTTCATGTTGTGGCACACAATCTTATGCTATCCTGTATTGATTTCACATCCTCCCCTGTACAGTGCCATGAGCTTCATTTTTGCCCAATTATCTCACTAAACATGGATAACATATTTATTTTTGTCCACAGCGGAATCTTTCCAAGAGTTTGCTGGTCTCCTACAGGAAGTGGAGGATGACCGGATGATGCTGGTGGGTTATCAGCAGCACTTCTTTTAGAACCAGAGGTGGAAATAAGAGAAACCCCATCTGGAACTGGCTTCCTGTGCCCAGTTTTTCAAAAGATATCTCACCGGATTCTGACAATCGGTTAGGATTAAATGTTAGAATTGGGATTTTCAAGACTGAAAAATGAGATTCTTATCCTCCATATAGGGATAAGAATTTGGTAATCCAATCTGACCTTTTAATCAGGACTATGTCGTTTTTTGCATTTTTCATAACTCAAAGGTAGTGATTAGGATTATTTTGATGCTGAAAATAAGGATTATCTTGATCCCACTGAAAGGGTGGATTTAAAAAGTTGAATGGCACTACAACCAAGAAATGTCAAGGTATCTAAAGGTTTAAAGAACTTTCTTACATCTGAAAACCAAAGGTTCATGATGTTGAATTGACCACAGTATACAGTACCAGTCAAAAGTTTGGACACCTACTCATTCAAGGGTTTTTCTTTGTTTACTATTTTCTACATTGTAGAATAATAGGGAAGACATCAACACTATGAAATAACCCATATGGAATCATGTAGTAACCAAAAATGGTGTTAAACAAATCAAAATATATTTGAGATTCTTGAAAGTAGTAGCCATCCTTTGCCTTGATGACAGAGTTGCACATTCTTGGCATTCTCTCAACTAGCTTTACCTGGAATGTTTTTCCAATAGTTTTGAAGGAGTTCCCACATGCTGAACACGAGACAGCTTTTCCTTCACTCTGCAGTCCAACTCATCCCAAACCATCTCAATTGAGTTGAGGTCGGGTGATTGTGGAGGCCAGGTCATAAGATGCATCACTCCATCACTCTCCTTCTTGGTCAAATAGCCCTTACACAGCCTGGAGGTGTGTTGTCATTGTCCTGTTGAAAAACAAATGATAGTCCCACTAAGTGCAAAACAGATGGGATGGCGTATCACTGTAGAATGCTGTGGTAGCCATGCTGGTTAAGTGTGCCTTGAATTCTAATTAAATCACTGACTGTCACCAGCAAAGCACCATCACACCACTACCTCCATGTTTCACGGTGGGAACCACACATGCAGAGATCATCTCTTCACCTACTCCACGTTTCACAAAGACACTGGTTGGAACCAAAAATCTCAAATTGGGATTCATCAGACCAAAGCACAGATTTCCTCCGGTCTAATGTCCATTGCTCAAGTTTCTTGGCCCAAGCAAGTCTCTTCTTCTTATTGGTGTCATTTAGTAGTGGTTTCTTTGCAGCAATTCGACCATGAAGGCCTGACTCACACAGTCTCCTCTGAACAGTTGATGTTGAGATGTCTGTTACATGAACTCTGAAGTATTTATTTGGGTTGCAATCTGAGGTGCAGTTAACTCTAATGAACTTATCTTCTGCAGCAGAGGTAACTCTGGGTCTTCCTTTCCGGTGGCGGTCCTCATGAGAGCCAGTTTCATCATAGCCCTTGATGTTTTCTGCGACTGCACTTGAAGAAACTTTCAAAGTTCTTGATATTTTCTAGATTGACTGACCTTCATGTCTTAAAGTAATGATGGACTGTCGTTTTCTCTTTGCTTATTTGAGCTGTTCTTGCCATAATATGGACTTGGTCTTTTACCAAATAGGTTTATCTTCTGTATACTACCCCTACCTTGTCACAACACAAGTGATTGGCTCAAACACATTGAGAAGGAAAGAAATTCCACAAATGAACTTTTAACAAGGCACACCTGTTGATTGAAATGCGTCCCAGGCGACTACTTCATGAAGCTGGTTGAGAGAATGCCAAGAGAGTGCAAGGCTGTCATCAAGGCAAAGGGTGGCTACTTTGAATAATCTCAAATAAAAAATATATTTTGATTTAACACTTATTTTTTTAGGGGGGTTACTAAATTATTCAATGTGTGTTATTTCATAATTTATGTATTCACTAATAAAGAAAAACCTTTGCATGAGTAGTTGTCCAAACTTTTGACTGGTACTGTCGGTATGTGTGCAGTTATATTGAGAGGTGTCAAATGGATGCATCTACTTATTTATAAGTGATATGCAGGCAGGTTCTATTTTAATCTACAGTGCATTTGGAAAGTATTTGGATTTTACACGTTTTAGAATAAGGCGTTACAGCCTTACTCTAAAATGTATTAAACATAAGTTTCCTCCATCTACACACAATATCCCATAGGGACAAAGCAAAAAAAGATTTATTACAAATAAACATACCTAATGTAAATAAGCATTCAGACCCTTTGCTATGAGACTTTAATTTGAGCTCAGGTGTATCCTGTTTCCATTGAATATTCTTTGTTTCTACAACAGTTATTTTGTTATTTTTTCACGTGCGCTAAATACAGCAGGTGTAGACCTTACAGTGAAATGCTTACCGACAGGCCCTAACCAACAGAACAATTCTTAAGTAAAAAATAGGTATTAGGTGAACAATAAGTAAAGAGAAAAGAAAAAAAACAACAGTGAAATAACAGTAGCAAGGCTATATACAGGTACCACTTAGTCGGGCAAATTGAGGTAGCATGTACATGTAGGTATGGTTTAAGTGACTGTGCATATATGAGAAACAGAGTAGCAGCAGTGTAAAAGAGGGGTTGGGGGAAGGGGGGGGACACAATGCAAATAGTCCAGAAGTACCACAACCTGTCCACTATGGAAAGGTGTAGGACTTTTCAAAGCACTGAAAATCTGGATTCTGTGATCCTGATATCTCAATCAGAATGATCCTGTCCGATTTGTATTTATTTTTTCTTAATAAAAAAAAACGTTTCTTAAATTACTTAACGGACAAATTGATCTGATCCTGGATTGCAAAAAAGAGGATTACAGAATCTGGATCATTCTGATCCAGATTAAAAAGTAGTGAAGATCTGGGCCCTGGAGTGAACTCTAGTCTTTGGCTTTGTGCTATTGAAGTCATTATGTCGTAACACTGCATTATCAGCGTGCAGTGAAAAGCAGCAGATCCTGTTATACTGGGCTTTCTGGATGCTTTACGGATTTTTAAAAAACACAGCTACTCTATAATTACAGCTGATGCTCTTTTTGAGGGGAAGAAGAGCAACACCTGCTGGAGTGCAAGAGATCTCGCTGTTTATTTGTTTGATTTCTAGGCTTATACGTGCTGGTTTCCCCTTTTCACACATTCTTATCATAACTCATCTTGTGTGTTTAATGTAATGCATGTGTCAGTGTTTTGTGTCAGTGTAGTGTATGTGTGTGTACAGTGCATTCGGAAAGTATTAAGACCCCCCTTCCCTATTTCTACATTTTGTTACGTTACAGCCTTATTCTAAAATGGATTAAATGAAAAAAATAACTCTTCAATCTACACACAATACCCCATAATGACAAAGCGAAAACAGTTTTAGACAGTTTGCCAATTGTGGTAGAGAGCGGTGCATTTGCCATGCAAAGTGATAATACAGCCAATCAAGATGCTCTCGATGTTGCAGCTGTAGAACTTTTTGAGAATCCGAGGGCCCATCCCAAATCTTTTCAGCCAGAACATACAGTGCCCTCCGTAATTATTGGGACAGTGAAGCATTTTTTTTTATTATTTTGGCTCTGTACTCCTGCACTTTATTATTTGAAATGATGCAATGACTATGATGTTAAAGTGTGGATGGTCAGCTTTTAATTTGAGTTATTCTCATCCATATCGGGTGAACCGTTTAGAAATTACAGCACTTTTTGTACATAGTTCTCCCCCATTTTAAGGGACCAAAAGTAATGGGACAAATTCACTTATGTGTAATAAAATGTTCAAAAGGTTAGTATTTGGTTCCATATTCCTAGCACGCAATGATTACATCAAGCTTATGACTCTACAAACTTGTTGGATGTGTCTTTAGCTATGCCGGATTAAGTGATATGACATGCTATTCTATAAAATCATTTCTCTGTAATTAATATTACCTGATTAAGCTAATCAGGTAGATAATTAATTAGAAAGTCGGTGCACCACAAAATAATGTTTATAGAGCTGTTATCTTCCGAATAAACTCTTAAAGACCTAGTAATCTTTTACATCAATATCAGTCAATATTTAATCGTCACCTTGTTTAGTCTCATCTGAAAGTGGTAAATTCTTGGTTATCTTGATGAACCCTGGCTAACAAGTTGAATCAGCAATACAAAATTTGGTTTAATTATTAATTTACTAAATACCTAACTAATCACACAGAATTACATATACACCGAATGGATCATAAATTGATTACAAATTATGTCATAAAGAAAACGTCCCTGGTGGACAGAGCCGACATGACGGCTGATTACACAAAGGAAAGGGGGTTGGGTTTGAGTGAAAGAGCAGGAAGACTGAGTAACAAAGGGAGAAGCTATGCATTCGTAAATACAGTATCTTATGCATTCTAAATTACCGATCATTTGAAAAGGAGAATGCAATAAATATTTACTCTGAGCTGCGCTCCGGTAGATTGGTCGTAGATCGTAGGCCGGTTGTCCAGCATGGATCTCTGGTCCTCTGAACACTG
Organism: Salvelinus sp. IW2-2015; assembly: GCF_002910315.2. Taxonomy (NCBI): domain Eukaryota; kingdom Metazoa; phylum Chordata; class Actinopteri; order Salmoniformes; family Salmonidae; genus Salvelinus; species Salvelinus sp. IW2-2015. Next base: position 49,914,106 of record NC_036860.1, on the reverse strand, counting down.
TCTAGTGGTGAACTGGAGCGTGGTAGAATGGATACTCAGTCCGTCCTCTCCTACCCACGTTTACAGCTGCGGATGCTAATGCAACGGCGTTGAGGTATCACTTCTTTAGTGAATAAGAGTTCAAAGTTCATACCAAGTTGCCATGCTATATGCTCATGCTATATTCTGGCTGGTATAGTCGAAATTCATCCTTCCTGCATGTAGGTCGTCACCTTCACATTGAAATTCGATGCTAAGTTCATTAGGTTCTCTAAGGTTGGCTTAGTTTTGTAGGTGGTCTTTGTCCTTTCAACGTGGGGACCTCAAGTCCACACGTCCTTGGAACAGCTTATTATCTGAGCCCTTTTAACGTAGGACTGTCGCCCTAACGTCCTCGGAACAGAAAGTTAAATGTTTGTCAAGGGCTCTATATAGGAGGGGAGAGAATTGCGTGTTTCATAGTTTATAACCAATGTCTGTTCTCATGGGCAGGGCCACTGACTTGAGCATAGTTTACTCTGACAAACCCTTCTCTCATTAAGAAGCTAAATTACATTTAATCTTTTCACAAATAGTTTAATATTTAAACATTTAAATTGCACAACAATTCCATGTGAATCTGATAACTATAGTGTGTAGACTTTCCAAGATACATTTTATGTCGTCCTATCATCAGTAATACTGTCTCAGACGCCAACTGATTTGGCATCATATTCATTTAGTACCAACGCATATTTTCAGCTGGTTGGATTACCGAAATATGGTTCCTTTCCCCCCCACCTTTTGATGTTCCTAGACTCTATGTTTAACAAAGGCTTTTCAAGAGTCCTTCTGTAGAGTCAAGAGAGGAAAGGGATAAAGGTATTTATGGGGGGGTCATAAACCTCAGGCCAACCCACAGGCCAACGTCATGACAGATGCATTTGCTGTTTGTTTTGGTTGTGTTTCAGATTATTTTGTGACCAATATAAATACATGCTAAATAATGTATTGTGTTATATTTAGTCAATTTTATTGTAAATTACAATATGTTTCTAAATACTTCAGTATTAATATGCATGCTACCATGATTACGGATAGTCCTGAATCTATCGTGAATGTTGAGTGAGATCGCTAGACGCACAAATATCATACCCCTCTTATTGTAAAGGTGAGGGGTTAGCCTGTCTTGGGTATGATATTTGTGCGTCTAACTTTTTCACTCATCATTCACGATACATTCAGGACTATCCGTAATCATGGTAGAATCCACATTAATGTAGAAGTGTTTTATTTACAGTAAAAGTGACTCCAAAATGACACTACATTATTTACCATTTTAATTTTATTGGGAACAAAATAATCTGAAACGCAAACAGCAAATGCATCCAACAAGTTTGCTGGTGTAATCATTGCATGCTAGGAATATGGGACCGAATACTAAACGTTCCACAACTTTAATACACAAGTGAATTTGTTCCAATATTTTTGGTGCCCTGAAATGTCTAAACGGTTCTCCGATATGGATGGAAATACCCTCAAATTAAAGCTGACAGTCTGCACTTTAACCTCCATAGTCATTGTTTGATTTCAAATACAAACTTTTGGAGTATAGAGCTGAAAGAAGAAAGCAATGTATCACTTTCCCAATAATTACGGACGGCACTAAATACGTCATGCAATGTTAAATTTTTTACATTTGTTTTTCCTGGTTCAGGTTCAGAATGCTTGTGATCTGCTTATCAAGCCGCTGGAGAAGTTTCGCAAGGAGCAAATAGGAGTGACAAAAGTGAGTTCATATAGAGCTTTTTATTCATTTATTTAGGTTGATGGATACTTCACTATGTACATTTTACAATTATGGGTTATTGGATTGTTGAGTATACTCACTTTCTATTAGACATTCATGAGCTGAAGCAGCAGTCTTTCCTTCTAACAAGTGTGTGCACTTGATGGGAGAAAAGAGGATCTAAGTTTTGGCAGTACATATAAACCACTCATGTGTTGCTGAGATGGCACCCTCCTCCAGATTTGCTTGCTGTGAAAATTTAGCGGGAAGCTCACCATGACACCAACCTTATTCAGCAAGGCATTCAGTCAAACTAAATGTATCTCTTTAGTATACTTACCCAGTGCCCCCATAAACTGCCCCAGTTGATCAACGTTAAACTTTTTTACCATTGCAAAGACTATTCAAATGTAGTAGTTCTATGATTGCTTATGCTGCAATGCAGGTTGACTGAATTGCGCCTTTAGATTGTGACTAAGTCAGATGGGGTGTAGTAACACCGCTAGTATTGTACTGCACACTATACATGTGGAAAGTTCAGTGGAAAATGTATAATCGCTAAGCCAAAGCTAAATAAATCAACTGCGTTTTTGAAAGCTGCCTATGGAAAACTGGAGCTGCTTAGTGGTTCTGGACTGGATATCCATTTTTTACATACCCTTGGTCTGTTGACCTACTTTTGACAACAATTGATTTGAGATCTATCTAGCACATATTCTATTAGGCTCAGTGTTTGTACTAAAAACATGGAATTTGCTTTCAAAAAGTGTTAGCTTCTCTTTCTCCAACTCACCCTTTGTGTGCCTCTGTCCTCTCTGCCAAGGCAGCTGTGTCTGAGTCCAAAATGGGTTGTGGACTGGAGTTCTTTGGCGTCTGTAATCAACTACAGATGACCTCAGCTGAGACATGATCTTAAACAAATGCTAGGCCTTCCAAATGTGTTGGTAGGACTATGTACACCAGTGTTCCCCCACTCTGTCCTGGGTGACCTCCCAGACAGTCCACAGTTTTGTTATAGCCCTGCACTAACACACCTGATTCTTGTAATAACCAAGCCCTTGAGTAGTTGAATCAGATGTGCAAGGCTAGAACAAAAATGTGGACTGTTTTGTGGTCCCCCAGGAGGGGGTTGGGGAAACTCTGATCTCGACAGATCAAGGCCAGTTATGGCTGTGTGGAGCAACATGTGCATGTACAAACTGTTGTGATTAAGATCTTGCTATTATTCTTCTTGACTCATGATGAAGTCTCACGCTGAAAAAAAGTTTTGTTGAATTATGGTGTAATTGAATAAACATCCTTCTTTTAGGAAAGAAGGAAGAAGTTTGAGAAAGAGAGCGAAAAATATTACTCTCAGTTAGATAAACATCTGAATTTGTCTGCGAAGAAGAAGGAAACTCAGCTGCAAGAGGTTGGTGGAAATCCCTCAACATAGGCTTCCTGTAAAGAGTTCAATGGAATTTTTTTACAAAGTTTTGTTTGTAAAATGACTTTATTGTATTATAATGCTCCCTAATTGGATAACTCAACTAGCTCAATAGCTTAAAGATGAGCTAATAACACTTATGAAGACTAATTGGAAATAAGCTGCTTTTGTAATCACCATTTGATTCCTCCACAGGCTGATGAGCTGCTGGACAAAGAGAGGCTGAACTTCTATGAGTCGTCAGTGGAGTATGTGTACCAGATCCAGCAGGTGCAGGACCGAAAGAAGTTTGATGTGGTGGAGCCTGTAAGTTTTTTCTTGTCTCCCACACTTCCTGTTTACGCCTCCCTGTGTTGCTGCATGGCTATCCATACACACACACACACACACAAGGCTGTAGATGCTGCCTGTGTAACCTATTATATGATACGGCCACAGTGGATCAATAGCCCTCATCCTGAACTAACTATAGTTACCTCTGAACACCTGCACATTAAGGAACGCAAGTCTAGCATGGCACTAGGAAACAATTACTCACAATTGCATTGATTTCTCATTGCACCCAAATGAGTAGAAATAGGTTAGTGTTAGAGTACATTATGAGTGAGTGTTAAGAACAGCCTTTGAACAGCTGTGAGAGCCTAGAAATTTGGTACTCAAGGCAGGTATGGAGGTGAACTCTTACACTTCACTTTATTAAGTATTATGAAATACATTTGCCCATTAGAAGAATATAGTGACAGGACCATTTTCTGAATGATTATCAATATACTAATAATGATATGTATGTTGCGTTTTCAATGGACAGGTGCTGGCATTTCTTCACAGTATCCTAACACTCAACAACCTGACGGTGGAGATGACTCAGGACTTCATGCCCTATAAGCAGGAGCTGCAGCTCAGCTTGCAGAATGTGAGTAGCTACCGATGGTAATGAGACTCAATGATGATGCCTAATGATGGTGGTAATGGTAGTGACGGGTCTGGTTAGGACTTCAGGAAGCTGTAATGGGGCTTTCTTATAACCATCCAACATGGACTGTTTTGCTGTGATCTGCAGACGCGGAACCACTTTGAGAGCACTCGTGAGGAGATGGAGGAGCTGATGAAGAGAATGAAGCATCCAACCCAGATCGGCAAAATGCACGGCCAGCCAACCATCGAGGGCTACCTGTACTCTCAGGAGAAGTGTAAGTATTCATGTTACAGTTTGTTCGTAAACCTGCTGTCTTCCCACGAAGTGAGTGCCCTTTGATATTTTAAGTAGAAATTGTGCACCAATATTGAATTTTAAAAGCATGTTATATTAAATTAAGTGCTCTTTAATATACCACATGGAAAATTCAAGCAATCAGTTTTTTATATTAATAAAGGCTTGCTAAAGTGCCAAAATTCAGCATTTTGACATGTCCCTCATCCAACCCTATGTCACTTCTAGAAAGATTTTAACTCACTTAATCCCTAAATTTCTCCAACTTTCACAATCATTGTAAAGACCTAATTATTTTGTTCCTTTGACAAAGCAATTTCTGAATATTATTTATTTTAGGTCGTTAGTGAGACATTTGTCTGTCCCTCATGTTTAAAGTCAACCCTGGTACTTGAACTGAACTCTCGTTTTAATAAGGTGAAACTATTCCATAAAAAAAAAAAAAAAGGAACATTGAACATCTAATCAAATCATAGCGTAAGAGTAGGTGAGCTGGTTCTACACTTTTTGGCCATTTTATGGTGGAAAACTGAGCAGGTTGAGCATAAACACGCCAACCCTGTTACCGATAGACAGGCTAGAATTGATTTATCAAGTTCATGTTTAAAAAAATATGTTTAATTCATTTGCCACTCCATGTTGCACACACTAAGCTTCCATTCCCCCTTTCACAAGGGGATTTATTTATCATTAACCCTGTTACGGTCAACCTATTACTTTATTTGGCTCTGTATAGGCACTTACTGTATAGTATTATTATATTGTGAGATTGGAAAGTAGTTTTTTTTTTAGGTTTAACATGCACTCTTTATGACAATGTTAAAATGAGGTGAAATCAAAAGTGCATTTCAACCAAGTTACACTTCTCAAAAGGCACCTAATTGGTGGAACGAACCTGCTATATTCCTCAACATGTTGTATTGAATGAGCCCTGACATATCCTATCACCCTGTTCTCCCAGGGGCCTTGGGTGTGTCATGGGTGAAGTACTACTGCAAGTATCACAAAGACAGCAAGCTGTTTGTCATGGTCCCTGCTGAACCAAAACCCGCAACCAAACAGGTAGGTCATAAAATTGGTCATAGAATCTTCATTAGACACTTGAACAACTATTTGTTCATCTCTGATATAAGTAAATAGAATTCTTCAAATGCACATGCATATTTGCTCATATAATGAATTTTTTTAATGAATTTTTTAAACTTTCTCCAAAGCTGTAATGTAGAGATTATCTCTCTAGGCCTCTCCACGCTCCTTTTACCCACACACTGTGATTCTTTCTTCCAGGGCCCCACAGAGCTGAAGCTTAAATCCTGCTTCCGCCGAAAGACAGAGTCCATAGACAAGCGCTTCTGCTTTGATATCGAAACTTACGAGAGGTTAGTACAAACAAGCCACTTTGAGACTTCGAGATGAGGTAGACTTCGTATAAGATCATACATGCTTGTGGTATAAACAAGTTTGAGGTGAACAGGTGGTCTACAAGGACGCTGAGTGTGAGTATGTACAGAGTGGATGATAGCCCAAACAATCAGTTGGCAGCAGGTACCTACTTTCTGCTGGAAGTAGATGGCAAACTCTGTGATTTCAGGGGAAGGGAACACCATGAACTCATATTTATACAAGCAAGGCATTATTTACAATATTTACAGCAGAGGGACGCAAGCCGTACACTGACATTTCATTTTATTGTATTTATTATGGATCCCCATTAGCTGCTGCTAAGGCAGCAAAATTTGGCAGTTATACAACTTAAAAAAACATTAATTACAGAATCCACAACACATTGTCAAAATCAAATCAAATGTATTTATATAGCCCTTCTTACATCAGCTGATATATCAAAGTGTTGTACAGAAACCCAGCCTAAAACCCCAAAAAGCAAGCAATGCAGGTGTAGAAGCACGGTGGCTAGGAAAAACTCCCTAGAAAGGCCAAAACCTAGGAAGAAACCTAGAGAGGAACCAGGCTATGAGGGGTGGCCAGTCCTCTTCTGGCTGTGCCAGGTGGAGATTATAACAGAACATGGCCAAGATGTTCAAATGTTCATAAATGACCAGCATGGTCAAATAATAATAATCACAGTAGTTGTCAAGGGTGCAACAAGTCAGCACCTCAGAGGTAAATGTCAGTTGGCTTTTCATAGCCGATCATTAAGAGTATCTCTACCGCTGTCTCTAGAGAGTTGGCCAGGTAGAGAGAGAGGTAGAGAGAGAGGTAGAGAGAGAGGTAGAGAGAGAGGTAGAGAGAGAGGTAAGAGAAGAGGTAGAGAGAGAGGTAGAGAGAGAGGTAGAGAGAGAGGTAGAGAGAGAGGTAGAGAGAGAGGTAGAGAGAGAGAGAGTAGAGAGAGAGAGAGGTAGAGAGAGAGGTAGAGAGAGAGGTAGAGAGAGAGGTAGAGAGAGAGGTAGAGAGAGAGGTAGAGAGAGAGAGTAGAGAGAGAGGTAGAGAGAGAGAGAGAGTAGAGAGAGAGGTAGAGAGAGAGTAGAGAAGAGAGGTAGAGAGGAGGAGAGAGAGGTAGAGAGGTAGAGGTGAGGTAGAGGTAGAGGTAGAGGTAGAGGTAGAGGTAGAGGTAGAGGTAGAGGTAGAGGTAGAGGGAGAGAGAGAGTAGAGGTAGAGAGAGATAGGTAGAGATAGGTAGAGATAGAGATAGGTAGAGGTAGGTAGAGAGAGGTAAGAGGTAGTAAGGTAGGTAGAGGTAGGTAGAGAGAGGTAGAGAGAGGTAGAGAGAGGTAGAGGTAGGTAGAGGTAGGTAGAGAGAGGTAGAGGTAGTGAGAGAGAGGTAGAGGTAGTAGAGAGAGGTAGAGGTAGAGATAGGTAGAGGTAGAGATAGTAGTAGAGTAGAGATAGTAGAGATAGTGAGATAGTAGAGATAGGTAGAGATAGGTAGAGATAGGAGAGGTAGAGATAGGTAGAAGGTAGAGATAGGTAGAGGTAGAGAATGGTAGAGTAGAGATAGGTAGAGGTAGAGATAGGTAGAGGTAGAGATAGGTAGAGGTAGAGATGGTAGAAGGTAGGTAGAGGTAGAGGGTAGGTAGAGGTAGAGGTAGGTAGAGGTAGAGGTAGGTAGAGGTAGGTAGAGGTAGGTAGAGGTAGAGGTAGAGGTAGAGGGAGGTAGAGGGAGGTAGAGGGAGGTAGAGGAGGTAGAGGGAGGTAGAGGGAGGTAGAGGAGTGAGGAGGTGAGGTAGTAGAGGTAGAGGTAGAGATAGTAGAGGTAGAGATAGGTAGAGGTAGAGATAGGTAGAGATAGGTAGAGGTAGAGATAGGTAGAGATAGGTAGAGATAGAGATAGGTAGAGGTAGAGGTAGAGATAGAGGTAGAGTAGAGTAAGATAGGTAAGGTAGAGTAGAGATAGGTAGAGATAGGTAGAGGAGAGATAGGTAGAGATAGGTGAGAGGTAGAGGTAGAGATAGGTAGAGAGGAGAGGTAGAGTAAGGTAGAGGTAGAGATAGGTAGAGGTAGAGGTAGGTAGAGGTAGGTAGAGGTAGGTAGAGGTAGGTAGAGGTAGGTAGAGATAAGGTAGAGATAGGTAGGTAGAGATAGGTAGAGGTAGAGATAGAGATAGGTAGAGATAGAGATAGGTAGAGGTAGGTAGAGGTAGGTAGAGGTAGGTAGAGTAGGTAGAGGTAGGTAGAGGTAGTAGAGGTAGTAGAGGTAGGTAGAGGTAGGTAGAAGGAGAGGTAGAGGTAGAGAGAGGTAGAGGTGAGAGAGGTAGAGTAGAGTATGAGGTAGAGTAGGTAGAGGTAGAGATAGGTAGAGGTAGAGATAGGTAGAGGTAGAGATAGGTAGAGATAGGTAAGGTAGAGATAGGTAGAGGTAGAGATAGGTAGAGGTAGAGGATAGGTAGAGGTAGAGTAAGGTAGAGGTAGGTAGAGGTAGAGGTAAGGTAGAGGTAGGGTAGAGGTAGAGGTAGGTAGAGTAGTAGGTAAGATAGGTAGAGTAGGATAGGTAGAGATGGTAGGGAGGTAGAGGGAGGTAGAGGGAGGTAGAGGGAGGTAGAGGGAGTAGAGGTAGGTAGAGATAGGTAGAGGTAGAGATAGAGATAGTAGAGATAGAGGTAGAGTAGAGATAGTAGATGGTAGGTAGAGGTAAGGTAGAGGTAGGTAGAGGTAGGTAGATAGGTAGAGAGTAGGTAGAGTAGGTAGAGGTAGGTAGGTAGGTAGAGGTAGGTAGAGGTAGGTAGAGGTAGGTAGAGTAGGTAGAGGAGAGGTAGAGGTAGAGAGAGGTAGAGGTAGAGGTAGAGTAGAAGAGAGATAGAGGTAGAGAGAGATAGAGGTAGAGAGAGATAGAGGTAGAGTAGAAGAGATAGATGGTAGAGAGAGAAGAGTAGAGGTGAGATAGGGTAGAGTAGAGATAGGTAGAGGTAGAGATAGGTAGAGGTAGAGTAGGTAAGAGGTAGGTAGGGTAGAGGTTAGGTAGAGTATGAGTAGGTAGAGTAAGGTAGGTAGAGGTAGAAGGTAGATAGAGATAGGTAGGTAGAGGTAGGTAGATGTAGGTAGAGGTAGAGGTAGGTAGTAGAGTAGTGAGGTAGGTAGAGGTAGGTAGAGGTAGGTAGAGGGTGAGTAGGTAGAGATAGGTAGAGGTAGGTAGAGGTAGGTAGAGGTAGAGGTAGGTAGAGGTAGAGGTGTAGAGGTAGTGGAGGGCGAGAGAGAGGTGTAGAGGTAGAGGTAGTGGAGGGCGAGAGGGAGGGAGAGGGAGAGAGAGTTAGAGAGAGAGGCTTTTTCACGTTTTATGTGTGCTTGTTTTTTTAATGGTCGATTTAATAAACTCAAATAAAAAATGGAGCTCAGACACCAGCCAATTAAAAAATATATATATATACAGTATATATATATATATTAGTCAAACATGCAATATTGTCTATGCACTAACTGTGACACTTGTTCCTATCACCATAGAAACATACCTGTCACTCTCCAGGCTGTTTCGGAGGCCAACAGGAAGTTATGGATGGAGGCCATGGATGGAAAAGAGCCTGTGAGTTTCTTTATTGGAGGGTCCATACAGCCCCCTTGGTCCAAATGTTATTCTGTACTGTAAAGGCATTGTGTTTTATAGTCTTAATCTTGCTGTTTTTCTTTGGTAATGATAATGAAAGTCGGATCTCTTTATGATAATATCATATATTCAGGGTTGTTTTTATGATGGCCACAGAAAGCTCCACAGATATCAGTTTTTTGGTGTTTTACATTGTCCTTTCATTCCAGATTTATCATTCCCCAATTCACAAGCAAGCTGAAAGTATGTACCATTACCAATGTTCATTATTTGTTGTTTTTTACTGCAGTATAATATAGTGAATTAAACCGTATTAATCTCACTGAACATCCATAAAGACACATTTGTTTGTCATTCCACTGCTTGTGAAATCTGTTAAATGTTGTCTTTCACAGTGGAATTGAATGAAGTTGGATTCAAGTTTGTAAGAAAATGCATTAACTTCGTTGAAACTAAAGGTAAAGTAACCAGAAAGTTTTAGTCCATACCATGCGTTTTGTCTTTGTATGCCGCCTATCAGATTTCATGGCAGTTTCGTCATAGTCTAGTCAGTTTTCCATATTGCCCGTTAGAGGGCAGAGATGAGTTGTGTTTGAAAGGAGGGACTCTAAAGCCTCACTGCTATCCTAAATGAACTTTCTCACCAGAGGCCAGCTGTAAATAAAACCACAACAGATGCATTATGATGTCCAGGCAGGGAAGCTTAACTTTGCCATTTAGCTCACCACAATAAATGTCCTTATAGTAGACCACTTCAGTCCATACTACATTTGCTGTTTTACTTTGTTTACAGCAATATAACTAATAATAACGCACCAGTACTATACATAGCTTTTTAAGAATCATACCACTATGTAGGCAACAAATGTATTACTCCAGAGAGAGTATATTACCATGTGGCATCAGAAAATTGTTAAATGTGTGGGCACATTCAACTGCTCCTATCTCTCAAGCAGCTCAAATTCTTTAGATTCCATGGGCCTTCTCACTTCAGCACTCCCTAATTCACTCGTCGAATTTATTTACGAGTTTGGTGAGGCACCAGCACTATGATTCTGTATGGTTTAGGTGGTCGAGCATGGCACTTGCAAAGCCAGGATTGCGGGTTCGATTCCCGGGGCCAATCATGCATTAAATGTATTAACGCATGACTGTAAGTCTCTTTAGATAAAAGCGTCTGCTAAATGGCATACATTAAATTATCCTCTTATCTTTCACAACTAGTAAGATATACAGGCCTCGTATGATAACATAAACTCCAGCCATCCACTGGAGCAGTGAAGCAAATCATTCATTTGGAAGAGGCTGGGCTAGCGTTGTGAAGGCGTTGTCTGCTACGTCCTTATTTTCACTCCAGTTGATACAGGCCTGCACTGAGGAACAGCCTGTACATTTCCACTGCTCTGAATTTCTCTGGAGGAAACTCCCCCTTTTCTTTCCTTTTACCTAAACCCCACCCACTCTCTCCTTCTCTCTTTTACAGGACTCACACAAGAAGGAGTATACAGAACTGTTGGCAGTAACATCCAAGTGCAGAAGCTTTTAAATGCTTTCTTTGGTGAGGAAATTACCCAGTCAACATGTTCTCTCTCTCTCTCTCTCTCGATAGATAGATAGATAGATAGATAGATAGATAGATAGATAGATAGATAGATAGATAGATGGGATTGAAGAATGCATGAAACAGAGGGGCTGTTTGAAGCACAATACAGAGATTAAACTGTTACATTTCCCTGTTTTACTGGCACACACAGCTTGCCTGAGAACTCAAACTGAATTATTCTGCTTCTTTTTTTTTTCTTTTTTTTTTTACATNGTGCAAAACAAAGACCTCAGTGATTGGATCATTTCTAACTAATCAGAGTATCAAGGCCAATGACACATAAAAAAAAAAAAAAAAAAAAATGCTTTACCCATGTGTGTTCTGACTCTGGCCCAACTCAGCAGTTTTTCTAGGACCAATCAGAACAGTTAGAATGTGTTTGCATTCTAGAAGTCATCGGGGAGCTACACAGATCCAGACTCATTGCGGAGAACAAAGTAACGTCCGTGGGTGTGGTGTAGCGTTTGGGCGAAGCAAGTATTTTGGGTAGCCAGGCAAACAGCAGATTTTGAAGCAATATTAAAAAGCACCAAATGCATATTTATGAAGTAGTTTATAAGTAATTCCCTTGCCCCTAAGGCAAATATAACATAAATAAATATAACATTTATTTTTTCCAATATTAAACTAGATGTCACTATGTGCTACTGCAAAGGCTTAATTTATCATAATATTGTATCCATATCATAATCTTGTATCCAACCCTCCATAATAGTTTTATTGTTGTGGAAACAGTGCAAAAGACACTGGCATTTTATATATACTTGTATTTTAAGATAAATAAAATAATCTGAGACAAACTCGGAAAGTAAATGAATACTTTAATTCACCAATACAGTCAGATATTTCAACTAGCTGCACCTACTGTAGATAACTTGCCAGTGACCTTAAGAAAAAGAAAAAAATAACACTCTAATCAGAACGTGTTTGCAAGGCCCCCTGTAAAAAAAAATATTTTTAACATTTCTGATTTTTTTTAAAAAAGTTATATTTTATAACTTTTTTCCAGTTAATTAAAAAAAATATATATATATTTTTTAGTCTGGGGATGAGCATGCGCATCTTCATTATGTAACCATTGTTCCTCTTTAATGCATTTAACAATATGTAGGGAGTAAAAGCCTTGGGTAACGAGTTGATACAATTACAAATCTAGAAGGTTAAAACCACCCTCCGATTTAGGGATGTAAAACGTTCCTAATTATTCTGAGTTTTATTTGCCCATGTGAAGTCTGTTACGACCGAGTTTACTTTTTTTTTAAAGAATGTCTTTGGTGGGGTAATTGGTATTACTGAGAATAAATATACAAACTTTGGGAGCCATGCCATTCTAAAGAGGTTTATTCTACTTGTTAAATTTATAGGGAGATTATTCAATTGAATTAGATCTGGGATAACTTTATCTTAATATATTTGTTTTATTGTCACTTAAATATCCTAAATATTTACATTTTTTGTGGTTCACTTAAAGGATTGCTGTAGATCACAAGTTAAATTGTATTTTTCCTATTGCCATAATTTCATTTTTTTTCACGTTAATTTTATATGCTGAGATTGAATCAACTCGTCACCAAAGGTTTTTACTTGCGACATATTGTTAAATGCACTAAAGAGGAACAATGGTTACATATGGAAGATGCGCACGCTAATCCCCAGACTATTTTCACGTATTGTCAGTGTAAACATGAGGGGGGAGAGAGGACATCCCAACCTCGTACCCGGGGGCGATTTTTAACATGTAATTCTTGGTGGGTGAGGGGGGCTCTTGGAGCAGAGAGAAGAAATGTGGGATGCATGCCAGCAAAGCCACAACACTAAACAATACAGGATATTTTTATTACATTTATTATTTCAGGTGTAAAGTTGAAAGCTTCCAAAGTTTTGAATAGAAAAGGCCACTCGACGGTGAAAAGCCTTTTCGGTATCAACAGCCATTATTGATACATCTTGTTTTTTAGAGTACTGTATTATACTGAAACATGTTTTTATTTGTAAGTGTATATTTCTAATAAACAATGTTGGCTTAATATGTATCAAGTCTGGTAATACTTCTGCCATTCTGTTGCTTATGAGTATTGTTATTATTTTATTGTCACATTTTATTACATTTATGGGTCTGTAATCTGACGGGACTCCATATTTTCCTTGTTTTAATATAACTGAAATAACGGTTTGATACATGAAACTGAGAAGCACTGAATTGAGTGACGTGTGTTGTCATTTGAGTAAATAGGGGCACTACTTTGTCCCAGAATATCAAATAAAATTATATGGGAAAGATGCCCATTGTGCTTTTCTCCACGCGAATGTTTTAAGTGTCTAATATTTCTTCTTGAATGATTAACATTTTTTATCTTTTTCTAGCTGCTGATGGTTGTTTCAAAGTTATTGAGTCTAAGAAGGCTGTAGGATCAGTCCAACTGTTTAATTCAGATTTTTGTAGAAGTGTTTAAAATTGATATGAATAGTGTTTCTAATTAAAGCGTTTATCCTTATTTTTTTCAAATTATAACTGGTTTGCTGTTTATTCGTTTTGGGGGGGCTGCGAGGGGTTTTATCAGGTTTATTTGCTATTAAATAGTATGCTTTATTTGAGTTTAACCTGTATTTGTTGTCAATCTTCAGAATTGTGTTTTCTTGTTTTGTTTTTAATCGGCTTTCTCCTCTTCCTGTAGATCAGAAATGCCCAGGGGATGTGGATTTCCACAGCAGCGACTGGGACATTAAAACCATCACAAGTGCCATGAAGTTTTATCTCCGGTGTGTTACCGTCCTATTAAATCTTGTCAAACTCATTTCACGGAGGCCTGAGTGTCTGTGGGCTCTTCCTTTATTCTTGATTGATGAATTAAGGTCACTAATTAGTGGAAAACTCCCCTCAGCTGGTTGTCTAGGTCTTAATTGAAAGGAAAAAAACAAAAACCCGCAGACACTAGGCCCTCCGTGGAATGAGTTTGACACCCCTCTCTTAAATCATCTAGCAGGTGACAGAGCCAGTTGCTCTGTCACCTGAGCCAGTTGCTCTGGAACAACATGTTCTATAGAATGATGTTAGACCAAGCTTTGTTTGATGCCCATTAGCACTCAGCTTCTAAATTACAGACATTTAAAGAGGGCGAAACAGCGCTCTGCCATTTCCAGACTGTATATTCTTTGTTTTATGAGAAAATATAATGCCATGTTTTGAAATAAGTTATGTGCTGTGATTAGATATACTACATATTAAAGTTGTAATCATCTATGCTGGCAAAGGATGAGAGGTTTCTCTCTGCTCCATGAGCCTAGTATAATTGTTTGCTGCTTAAAGTGCTCAGTGACAAGGCCTCTTGTCTTCAAGGCCAGGTTTTTATCCTCCCCCAATACCCCTCATAATGATTTACTCACAGGTTGTCTCTCCACACTTTGAGGAGGCCAGGCAGCTGCTTGAAGGCTTACATTAGGCCTTTGGTCACTCATGCCTTAACACTGCATTGTTAAGTCTAATTTCAGACTAGGAAGGAACATTTTGAGAAGGAGACCTTTGCCAGTGGACTCTTAAATTAATTCAGAATGAGTACTGTAGCACTTGTTGATGCTGAAAGTGCATGAACAACAATTCAGTAGCAGTTATTAGAAAGACTGTTTTAGGGTATGATGTGAGTGTTGGAGTATTTGTACTCTACTTGTTTACCTGATCTCGCGTGTTCATCCACAGGAGTTTAACAGAGCCTCTGATGACCTACGGTCTCAACAGGGACCTCATCTTAGCAGCAAGTAAGATGGCTTGGAGAAACAATTACTCAGACCCACTTCAAGATCAACATTTTATTTTCACATGGCTTACACACTTTAAAAAGAAAAGCTGCACCAGTCCACTAAACTGATGGATTTATATTATCAGAACATGTAGGTCAGATTTATAGATCTTTAGGATAGTCTCATGGCACATTTACATTTCCTTCTCATGCGAGGGCATGTTTTTGTCGAACACTTTTTGGGTATCGTACAAGTCATTAGAAGTAACGTGTAGCTCAGTTAGTAGACCAGTGCTCTTACAACACCAGGGTTGTGGGTTCGATTACCACGGGGGACCAGTACGAATAAAATATAAAAATGTATGCGCTCACTACTGTCACTCTAGATATGACTAAAATGTAGCTGGAGCTGAGCAACAGGTGGTTTACTTCCACATCTTGTTTTATGTCTTCCAAGTGCTCTTTCTACAGTTAATTGTGCATTTGTTCTCCATCAGAGTGAGTTCACTCAAGTTCAACAGGCTGGGTTACAGCTATAAAAGGGAAGGGGGAAAAAACATTTTCTCTGTTCAGTACTGTAAATTTAAAGTCAAATCCCTATTTTTTTATTTTATTTTATTTTTTAAATAAAAATACACCATCTGTGTGTTCCCTGTGAAAAAAGCAATAACAAAGAAAAAGGGTATAATAGCATCAGGCATTTTATTTTATTAGATCCAGTCAATTAAAGTTCCTACCTCTGGATATCTTATTCAGTTCTCCTGCGGGGGATCCTCGTCCCTTGCCTCCTAACGTAATTTTGTTTTGGTCCGTTTCTCCAGACTGGATCCACAGTATCAAAGTGTGTGAGAAACTCCATATTTTGTTTGAACATGCCATAATTAAATGGTAAAACCATTGTAAAAGCATGTTATACACCAGCTCTAAACCTCTTAACTGAGATAGGGCTCCTGGGGTATGGGAGATTATCTTTTAACTTTTTGAGGTTCACATTACACCGCAATGTAGCAGCAGGTGTGCAATTGGATACCTGAAATGTTTTGACTGGGATGAGGATTAGGCTTTGCTGATGAACTTTCTCATGTACAATGTCTATGCATATAAACCAAAAAAGTGTTAACCAAATCAAAATATATTTTATATTGATGGAAGCTTTGTACACACTTGGCATTCTCTCAACCAGCTTCACCTGGAATGCTTTTCCAACAGTCTTGAAGGACTTCCCACATATGCAAAGCACTTGTTGGCTGCTTTTCCTTCACTCTGTGGTCCGACTCATTCCAAACCATCTCAATTTGGTTTAGGTCGGGTGATTGTGGATGCCAGGTCATCTGATGCAGCACTCCATCACTCTCCATCTTGGTAAAATAGCCCATACTGTACACAGCCTGAAGGTGTGTTGGGTCATTGTCCTGTTGAAAAACAAATGATAGTCCCACTAAGCCCAAACTAGATGGGATGGTGTATCGCTGTAGAATGCTGTGGTAGCCATGCTGGTTAAGTGTGCCTTGAATTCTAAATAAATCACAGACAGTGTCACCAGCAAAGCACCCCCACACCATAACACCACCTCCTCCATGCTTCACGGTGGGAACCACACATGCAGAGATCATCGGTTCACCCACACCGCGTCTAAAAAAGACACGGCGGTTGAAACAAAAATCTCCCATTTGGACTCCAGACCAAGAACATTGCTCGTGTTTCTTGGCCCAGGCTAGTCTCTTCTTCTTATTGGTGTCCTTTTAGTAGTGGATTCTTTGCAACAATTTGACCATGAATACCTAATTCACACAGCCTCCTCTGAACAGTTGATGTTGAGATGTCTGTTACTTGAACTCTGAAGCATTTATTTGGGTTGCAATTTCTGAGGCTGGTAACTCCAATGAACTTATCCTCTGCAGCATCCTCTGCAGCAGGAACTCTGGGTCTTCCTTTCCTGTGGCGGTCCTCGTGAGAGCTAGTTTCATCATAGCGCTTGATGGTTTTTGCGACTGCTCTTGAAGAAACTTTCAAAGTTCTTGACATTTTCCGTATTGACTGACCTGTCTTAAATGAATGATGGACTGTCATTTTACTTTGCCTATTTGAGCTGTTATTGCCATAATATGGACTTGGTCTTTTACAAAATAGGGGTATCTTCTGTATACTACCCTGACTTCCTTGTCATAATACAACTGATTGGCTCAAACGCATTGAGAAGGAAAGAAATTCCACAAATTAACTGTTAACCAGGCACACCTTTTAATTGAAATGCATTCCAGGTGACTACTTCATGAAGCTGGTTGATAGAATGCCAAGTGTGTGCAAAGCTGTCATCAAGGCAAAGGGTGGCTATTTGAAGAATCTCAAATATAAAATAGATTTTGATTTGTTTAACACTTTTTGGTTACTACATGATTCCATAGGTGTTATTTCATAGTTTTCCTGTCTTCGCTATTATTCTACAATGTAGAAAATAGTAAAAATAAAGAAAAACCCTTGAATGAGTAGGTGTGTCCTAACTTTTGATTGGTACTGTGTGTGTGTGTGTGTGTGTGTGTGTGTAATGGATTGTGTTAATTACGAATGAATACATTCACATTGCTCATAACATAATAGGTCTCAATCTAACTAAATTTTTTAAAATCTTGTTTCTTAGAATCAGATAGTCTAGATGATCGACTGGGTGCAATCCACTCCCTGACATACAAACTCCCAGAGAAGAATCGAGAAATGCTAAGCCTACTGATCGAACACCTGGTGAAGTAAGAGCTAACCTGATATGACACGTTACTGTTGTGCTTCAGTCTCTGTGTGCCTCCTAACTGATGAAGTTATACAAGTTATGCTTATGTAGGCCTTTTCTTGTTTTGTAATTGCATTTGTGGTGTTGTGTTGCATGTGCGTCAGTGAAGGGATTAAGTGGCATCTGTTCAGATGGGTAAAGTATCTGACTGAGACTCATGCATCTATGCATAGTGTCAATGTAAATTTAAACAGGAAAATACCTGTCCAATCTTCCAAAAATAATTTTGTTTAATGCATTAATAGTAGCTGTGCAATTGTAAATTGACATTACCTGGCATTAACTTCCCTCTTCCCTATTTGAGAGGTGTTTGTTCCTGTTGGACATGTCTTTAGAGAATCATGTTTACGAACCCGTCTGGATTCCTGTTGGCAGTGTCTGCAGCAACAGTGGAGACAACCTGATGACTCCCTCCAACATGGGCGTGATCTTTGGCCCCACCCTGATGAGGGCAGAGGAAGAGACTGTGGCAGCCATGTTGGATATAAAGTTCCAGAACATTGTTGTTGAGATTCTAATCGAGGACTACACCAAGGTGAATTTGAAAAATTTCATTACCTTTCCTCCTTTGCAAAGAGTTCAAGAGTCGTGTGATTGTTATTTAATGCACTGTGGCATCATAAACATTCAAGTATTCCATGGTACACTACATTCTAGATGTTATTAAATGCATATTCTCAAGTTGAATGTCTATATAATGTGAGTCATTTTGGACGTGCTGGGGTGATTACAGATCTTCTGCACTGCGCCAGAGGAGAGTTCCACAGCCCCACCCATGCCGCCTCCAAGGATTACCCCAAGGAAACGGCAACCAATCACCATCGCCAAGCGTCCGCTCCGCATCTGCCTAGCAGTTAATTGTGGCCAGCTCCAGAACACTGAGAGTAATTATCAGCCTTTGGTTTAATCATCATCCTCATTATCACCATCACCATTATTATCATTACCATCCCTTGTCCTGTGAATGCAAATAATTCTATTAGGATTATTACAGTGTACACTTGGTATGTGTAAGGTGATTTATACAGTAGGTGGCTGATGTTTATTCTGTGCACTGTATTACTACAAGTGTGAATCTTAAGTACTCGTTGTGAATTGCTAAAATAGAATAGTGCTTTTACTTCTCTTTCTAAATGTTTGATCTTTACATTAATCGCATGCCCTTCTTTGATGGGACATTTTATCAAGCTGTTTTGTTGATTTGGAAACAATAAGCATTCCATTTTTTGCATAGTGGCCAATAGCATATCCAGATGTTGGCTTACTACGACCTCCTCCTCAGCCAAGTTGAACCATTAACTGTTTTTGTTAACTGCGCTTAAAGAAAGGCAGTTGGAGGTCTTGCTTAGGCCGTGCTCACTGAATGGAAGTTAACGCACCCTAAATCATGTAATTTATATCTCTTGTAACTTTGGGTTAAATGTCTGTGTGAGTCATGCCTTTCATTTACTGTGGTATGGAAAGATGTGGAACACTTGCAGCGTGTCCTCCCCTCATTGTGTGGTATTTTATTTATCACTCTTCTGAGTTCCTGCTTGGAATTACCAAATAACCAGCTCCGATTTGCTTGACATCAAACTACCACCTGTCTAAATCCCTCGCAGCATTTGAATAGTGTATGTACAACTGGAAACCTGGCCAACATCATGACTCCAGATGAGAGTGCAACCCAGTCGTCTGTTTACTATTTCATCTCCTAGATTAATAGATCATTGTTATACACAATTCACTTTCCTTAAAACCATATTTTTCTCCAGCTCAGACTATTAATCCACAAATGTATTTAACTGTAAAGGTTTTGTGCTTTCTGCCATTGTTAAATGCATCCGCCCAAATGCCAACATTAGACTTGCTTTTATAATACTCTAGGAACCTCAGGAAAAGTAGCAGATGTTTCTGCAAAAGCTAATGGGATCCAAATAAACAAATAAAATCATATAAAGAATGTTTCATTTATTTTCATAATGGTTCATTTATTTTTGATTGGTTTTAATTATTCATTTTCTAATAGGTATGCAATTAAAATATGCTATGATCACTCACACTACATGTATAGACATAACATTCTGTAAGTAGAAGTATACTACTCATGATAGGTAGGAGCTCAGGAGAAGTAATGATATCAAGTTCAAAATCAGTTAAAACAACAACCTCTGCACTAAACCCAACCACAAGAAGGTAAACCAGGGATATGCCTGGGCTGAATGTGTACTCTATTTATATGTTGATTTGAAAATGTTCCTGTGTTTGTCTCACAGATGAGCAAAATGGTAGCAGACCAGAGGGGGTGGATGCTGGCGGGGACACCCCAACGAGCCCCACACCTCTCCAGAGGACCAAACCCATAACTGCCCCTCCACGGCTCCCTCGGGAACCTCCTCAGAGGCAGGCCCTCCTGCCGAGGCCATCCATCCGCCAGGACAGACACTCAGACTTTGACGTTGCCAAACTGGTTGCTAAGCTACCGGATGGAGGTCAGAGGCCAGATGTAACAGCCAATGGAGAGACGGGAGTCACTGTGAACCGAGCGCAGTCCTTCCAAGGCAGAAGACCACCTCGAAGTGTTGCGGTCATTCGAGAAGGTAGCGGAACAACCTGTAGCCTATACAAACATGCTATGAATTCTAGACTGCATTTTATACTCCGCTTAACAACAGTGCAGCAGTACAGTACCTAGCTGCTCTGTGGTACTGATATCATGTTCAATGAGAAAGAAGGTTGAAAGTGGATTTCATTGTGTTAGCTTCCATAACAGAACCAAGAGCTAAGGTTTTCGTTCCTTGCATTGCAGCAGAAAGTGACGGTGTGATCAAAACGAGGTCTCCGGCTGAGAAGCCTGCCATCTGCAGACCTCCAACCAGACCCCCTGACCCCCCTAGCCGATACCCTGCACCCCACAAGAGCCCCACTGCAACCCCCAGCGAGGACACCCCGGCGTCATAGTGAGTAGACCTTAGAACTCAGCCAGACCCAGACATTCCATCCAGACTGATTAAAATCTTAATCAAGAGAACAATCACAAAATGATGTGTTTAGCCTTGAGTTTCCTTTGGGTCTTTCTCCAGTCCTTGTAAGTCTCTTGTTAAATGTACTGTTTTGAACCCTTCACAACATACTAATTCCATTGGGTGCATTTAGGTCAAAGATTTTACTCTTTCACTAGTGTGTTCAGATGTTCCCCACTGTGATTTCAGTGTCAATTTAAATCAAATCAAATTTTATTTGTCACATACACATGGTTAGCAGATGTTTAATGCGAGTGTAGCGAAATGCTTGTGCTTCTAGTTCCGACAATGCAGTAATAACCAACAAGTAATCTAACCTAACAATTCCACAACTACTTCCTTATACACACAAGTGTAAAGGGATAAAGAATATGTACATAAAGATATATGAATGAGTGATGGTACAGAACGGCATAGGCAAGATGCAGTAGATGGTATAGAGTACAGTATATACATATGAGATGAGTAATGTAGGGTATATAAACATAAAGTGGCATAGTTTAAAGTGGCTAGTGATACATGTATTACATAAAGATGGCAAGATGCAGTAGATGATATATAGTAACAGTATATCATATGAGATGAGTAATGTAGGGTATGTAAACATTATATTTAAGTGGCATTGTTTAAAGTGGCTAGTGACACATTTGTACATAATTTCCATCAATTCCCATTATTAAAGTGGCTGGAGTTGAGTCAGTATGTTGCAGCGGCCACTAAATGTTAGTGGTGGCTGTTTAACAGTCTGTGGCCTTGAGATAGAAGCTGTTTTTCAGTCTCTCGGTCCCTGCTTTGATGCACCTGTACTGACCTCGCCTTCTGGATGATAGCGGGGTGAACAGGCAGTGGCTCGGGTGGTTGTTGTCCTTGATGATCTTTATGGCCTTCCTGTGACATCGGGTGGTGTAGGTATCCTGGAGGGCAGGTAGTTTGCCCCCGGTGATGCGTTGTGCAGACCTCACTACCCTCTGGAGAGGGCTTACGGTTGTGGGCGGAGCAGTTGCCGTACCAGGCGGTGATCAGCCCGACAGGATGCTCTCGATTGTGCATCTGTAGAAGTTTGTGAGTGCTTTTGGTGACAAGCCGAATTTCTTCAGCCTCCTGAGGTTGAAGAGGCGCTGCTGCGCCTTCTTCACAACGCTGTCTGTGTGGGTGGACCAATTCAGTTTGTCCGTGATGTGTACACCGAGGAACTTAAAACTTTCCACCTTCTCCACTACTGTCCCGTCGATGTGGATAGGGGGGTGCTCCCTCTGCGTGTTTCCTGAAGTCCACAATCATCTCCTTTGTTTTGTTGACATTGAGTGTGAGGTTATTTTCCTGACACCACACTCCGATGGCCCTCACCTCCTCCTGTAGGCCGTTTCGTCGTTGTTGGTAATCAAGCCTACCACTGTAGTGTCATCCGCAAACTTGATGATTGAGTTGGAGGCGTGCATGGCCACGTAGTCGTGGGTGAACAGGGAGTACAGGAGAGGGCTCAGAACGCACCCTTGTGGGGCCCCAGTTTTGAGGATCAGCGGAGTGGAGATGTTGTTACCTACCCTCACCACCTGGGGAGGCCCGTCAGGAAGTCCAGGACCCAGTTGCACAGGGCGGGGTCGGACCCAGGGTCTCGAGCTTGATGACGAGTTTGGAGGTCCTATGGTGTTAAATGCTGAGCTGTAGTCGATGAACAACATTCTCACATAGGTATTCCTCTTGTCCAGATGGGTTAGGGCAGTGTGCAGTGTGGTTGCGTTGTGTCGTCTGTGGACCTATTGGTCGGTAAGCAAATTGGAGTGGGTCTAGGGTGTCAGGTAGGGTGGAGGTGATATGGTCCTTGACTAGTCTCTCAAAGCACTTCATGATGACGGAAGTGAGTGCTACGGGGCGGTAGTCGTTTAGCTCAGTTACCTTAGCTTTCTTGGGAACAGGAACAATGGTGGCCCTCTTGAAGCATGTGGGAACAGCAGACTGGGATAAGGATTGATTGAATATGTCCTTAAACACACCAGCCAGCTGGTCTGCGCATGCTCTGAGGACGCGGCTGGGAATGCCGTCTGGGCCTGCAGCCTTTGCGAGGGTTAACACGTTTAAATGTTTTACTCACATCGGCTGCAGTGAAGGAGAGCCCGCAGGTTTTGGTAGCGGGCCGTGTCAGTGGCACTGTATTGTCCTCAAAGCGAGCAAAAAAGTTATTTAGTCTGTCTGGGAGCAAGACATCCTGGTCCGCGACGGGGCTGGTTTTCTTTTTGTAATCCGTGATTGACTGTAGACCCTGCCACATACCTCTTGTGTCTGAGCTGTTGAATTGCGACTCTACTTTGTCTCTATACTGGCACTTAGCTTGTTTGATTGCCTTGCGGAGGGAATAGCTACACTGTTTGTATTCGGTCATGTTTCCAGTCACCTTGCCCTGGTTAAAAGCAGTGGTTCGCGCTTTCAGTTTCGTGCGAATGCTGCCATCAATCCACGGTTTCTGGTTTGGGAATGTTTTAATCGTTGCTGTGGGTTATTACGTCYCCGATGCACTTTCTAATGAACTCGCTCACCGAATCAGCGTATTCGTCAATGTTGTTGTTGGACGCAATGCGGAACATATCCCAATCCACGTGATCGAAGCAGTCTTGAAGCGTGGATACAGATTGGTCGGACCAGCGTTGAACAGACCTGAGCGCGGGAGCTTGCTGTTTTAGTTTCTGTTTGTAGGCTGGAAGCAACAAAATGGAGTCGTGGTCAGCTTTTCCGAAAGGAGGGAGGGGGAGGGCCTTATATGCGTCGCGGAAGTTAGTATAACAATGATCCAAGGTTTTACCAGCCCTGGTAGCACAATCGATATGCTGATAGAATTTAGGGAGTTTTGTTTTRAGATTAGCCTTGTTAAAATCCCCAGCTACGATGAATGCAGCCTCAGGGTGTATGGTTTCCAGTTTACAAAGAGTCAGATAAAGTTCGTTCAGGGCCATCGATGTGTCTGCTTGGGGGGGAATATATACAGCTGTGATTTATAATCAAAGAGAATTCCCTTGGTAGATAATGCGGTCGACATTTGATTGTGGGGAATTCTAAATCAGGTGAACAGAATGACTTGAGTTCCTGTATGTTGTTATGATCACACCACGTCTCGTTAATCATAAGGCATACACCCCCGCCCCTCTTCTTACCAGAAAGATGTTTGTTTCTGTCGGCGCGATGCGTGAAGAAACCAGCTGGCTGCACCGACTCCGTTAGCGTCTCTCGAGTGAGCCATGTTTCCGTGAAGCAAAGAACGTTACAGTCTCTGATGTCTCTCTGGAATGTTYKCCTTGCTCGGATTTCATCAACCTTYTTGTCAAGAGACTGGACATTGGCGAGTAGTATGCTAGGGAGTGGAGCGCGATGTGCCCGTCTCCGAAGCCTGACCAGAAGYCCGCTTCGTTTGCCCRTTTTACGGCGTCGTTGTTTAGGGTCGCCGGCTGGGATCAGATCCATTGTACTGGGTGGAAGGCAAAACACAGGATCCGCTTCYGGAGAGTCATATTCCTGGTTGTAATGATGGTGAGTTGACGTTGCTCTTATATTCAGTAGTTCCTCCCGACTATGTAATGAAACCTAAGATTACCTGGGGTACCAACGTAAGAAATAACACATAAAAAAACAAAATACTGCATAGTTTCCTAGGAACGCGAAGCGAGGCGGCCATCTCTGTCGGCGCCGGAAGTAATTTATCACATTGGGGCAACAAAATAACCTACAATTTGCTACTTCCCAATGACCAGTCTTGTACTCTGTACATGCCTGCTCCTGTTGTTTTACAAGGGGTATGCAGTGCGATGCCATAATACACTGAGTATACAAAACATTAAGAACACCTGCTATTCCACGACATAGACTAACCGGGTGAATCCAGGTGAAAACTATGATCCCTTATTGATGTCACTTGTTAAATCTACTTCAATCAGTGTAGATGAAGGGGAGGAGACTGGTTAAATAAGGATTGCTAAACCTTGAGACAATTGGGACATGGATTGTGTATGTGTGCCATTCAGAGGGTGAATGGGCAAGACAAAATATATAAGCGTCTGTGAACGGGGTATGGTAGTAGGTGCACCGGTTTGTGTCAAGAACTGCAATGCTGCTGTTTTTTTTAACGCTCAACAGTTTCCCGTGTGTATCAAGAATGGTCCACTACCCAAAGGACATCCAGCCAACTTGGCACAACTGTGGGAAGCATTGGAGTCAACATGGGCCAGCATCCCTGTGGAACGCTTTCGACACCTTGCAGAGTCCATGCCCCAACGAATTGAGGCTGTTCTGAGGGCAAAATGGGGGGTGCTCAATATTAGTACGGTGTTCCCAATGTTTAGTATACTCAGTGTATATTTAGGGTGATTTGTTTTCTGCCCACTAAACACCAATAAAATGAAAAAGTGTTAGTCATAATACTTGTGCTCTGGTGTCTCAAAAGCTCTCTTTTACAATAATAAGCACTTAATAAAAAAAAAAAAAAACGCTTTTCAATATGAGTAACAAAGTGCTTCACATCATAACATAATAAAATAAAAATACAAAGGAAGGAGAAGGATAGCTAATTAGCTAAATATAGCTAATTATAATGAGATAATGGAAATAATGTATGTGCATCTCAAGTAAACAGTGTGCACAACAGATGAGATCACAAGCTGCACTGTTCCAAACTCCTTTTGTCTTACATGGCCTCCTGTCTATTTTAAATACAACTGTTTTGTAACATCCTAAGTAACATGCCATTTTCACATTGCCAGGGCTATTTAGTGGGCAGAAAACACAAAAGAGTGTTTGGTGTGCTGTAAAGCCCAACATGTCTCAGGGATCATCTGGTATGAATCTGTCTTTCTCTTTCTCCAGCGTTGCTTCCAAAGCCAAGTTTTTTGAGAATGCTTCAAGGCAATTTGGAAGGTAGGTTCAAAACGAAACTCTATATCCACACGCCCTTTTGCCGCAGGAAATGCTTATATAGAAGAAATCAGCGAGATATGCATGTTAGAAGACGAGATGGCAGTGGATACAGTCAGGGTAGGCAAGGCCTCAACATGCTGCAAAGCCAAGTTGTTTAAACATAATGCTTCCCTGTGATGGCTGAGAAATGAATTGATCAGTTCACTTTAATGATGAACTATTGAAAGTATCCTGCTCTTAAAAATGTAAGTAGTCCCTGTCACTGATCTCAGGTTGTTTTGACGATTTATAATTGAAGAGGAGCTGAGATGTTGTTTTGAAGTAGCTCAAGTGAATATTGAAACCAATCTTGATCATCAGACTATGTCCATGCTTGTATGACTGACGTGATAAGCTTGTGATAACTGTCACAGACATACATTTCTTCCCACTAAAATGCTTTAAACAAGGGATTGAGCTGATGTTACATTCAGGGATGTTGTGGCTTCCTGGTGTCAGGTGTAACCTGGTAACTAAATGAAGAAGAGGGGCACAGACTGCACAGCTGTTGTTTTGTCCCAAATTAAGCATAGAGGCCAACATCAAATGTCAAATTATTTGTAGCCTCATTGACTGTTTGGTTCAAATCCAGTGAATTATTGTATGCTGTTATGTACTGTAATGATAAACTTCAGTCAATTATAAGAGCATTTCATAATAAAATAATTGTGTATACACAAGCCAGACAGGTAAAGCACATTCAGAATAATGAAGTAGAAGCTTTCAAGCTAACAGGTTAATGTAGACAATAGTTGTGATTGCAAACTGTAACTGTTGGAGAAATTCAAATGTATTTTTAAAATGGTATTTGCATCTGAAATTGTTGCATATTTCATGTGTAATGTGTTGTTCTGCTTCCCTCATGTAGCTCATCGGTCTCACCTCCAGCATCTACTTTGCTCAATGTGAAAGAAGAGGTATGATGTCCTATAATTTCTTTCTCTCCCCCACCCCCTCCATTTTGGGAACAGGCAGACAGAGGGAGGGTAATGGTTTGAGTGAGATGCTGCAGAGGTGATTTAGAGGTAGTTGAGATAATAGCTCAGCTTCATACGTGTACCTGAAACTGTATTTCAGATGCATGTTATGGTTTGAAATAGGCCTTGCTCAGCTTTTATGAACTTATTTGGCCCATAAATCTTTAAATAGATTTTACAAAAACTATTTACTTTGCACTTTGTAATCAAAACCAATCTTTATTTTCCCTTAGAATTTAAGTTGATTAGTCTGTTACCATGGCCTCTACTCCTGTGGAACTGCAGTGCGTATCTGGACACACACTGTCCTGTTGTGGAATGGAGGCGTGCTCTCAGAATGACAGCACTTTTGTCCTGTCAGTGGATATCCTCCTGCTTGTTGTTATAAGGGACCCAATTAACATGTTGTTTAACTTGTGATAAAGGAGCTCCGGTCTAGATAGGATGCCTTTATATGTCTCTGTCTGATCCGTATCTTTTAGCTTTTGGCATCTGGATCGATATTATATGGGATCAACTCTATATAATGTGTTAACTAAATTAATCCTGGTCCAAGTGGCAAGTTCCAGTATCCAGGTATTTGACACACAATATTATGACACGTTTCACATTAAATTTCAAACTGCTCAAAAAAAAGCTACTGTAGCTACCTGATACCATTTGGAATTGACATATTCTATAATGTAGTACCCTATTGTACCAGGTTGAAATTAAAGCACCCCAAGTGGCTCAGCTGTAGCACAATATTGTTAACTAGCATCTTAAATCAAAACTGATAACAAAAGGTGCAGGTTCTAAGAAAGTCTGAGTTGAGTTATATGCATTACTATCTACTCCTTCTGTTCATGATGCACTTTGATGAATGAAAACAGACCACGGACATTCTGATGTGCTGAATACCATAATACATTTGGTTAAGCTTGAGGTTAGTCCTACTATACCAACCATGATAACAATGATAAGTAAAAAATTATTATCCACACTGTCACACTACAGAATGCTGTGTCTTTGTTAGATCTAGTTAGATGTATTTCACCATTCCCATGTTCTTAAGAACCCTTAAAGCTGGAATACGTAGCGGTGAAACTGCCACGTCCAACGAAGATGTCACTTCAAACATGTTTTATTTATTTTCTAGGACATCATTGCACATGCGATAGAACAGCAGAAACAAAACATGTAACATGCGCCTGGGGCGACCAGTGGCGCTGTTTCACCTAATACGGAGCTCAGCTTTAAGAACTCTTAACTAAATTATTTTAGATTGTGGAATCCAAATAACCACTGGTTTATTTAAATGATCAGCAGTTCAAATGTTTGCAATTGTTTTTTTGTTGTTTTTTTGAAACCGTTTGTTGGCATCTCTCTATTTCCATGTGGGTACTGTCATTCATACAACACTCCAACATGAATGTTTCTTTTGGTCCTACTTCGTAGGTAGTGTCACTAAGTCCATCATTTACATGGTAATTACATTGGCAGCTACTGTACATTGTACCTAGTGTGGGTACACATTGCTACATAGTACTAGCAACTGTTATACCTGTTTGTGGCTTGCACCATTGCAGATAACCTCACAATGGAGAATACTGTGTAATTTTAAGAAAGCATTATATTTTGAAGGGAGGTTTATGCAAAGCTAATATGTATAGCATTAAAAAAAAATGTCTTCAATGATTTCTGTCTCAGAATATTTTGTGAATGATTGGCAACGCAGGTAAGAGCTCGTCATTAGAATTCCCAGAGGTTTTTGGCTCATCTTAAAATTGTCTTCACTCCCAATTGATTTCTGTGAACATTTGTACAAAGAAACATTCCTTGTCTTATGTGTCTCTTACCTGCTTGATCCTGTCTGTCAACAAAATATTTAACAGCAACAGCTGTATTGATGTTTTTTATGTTAATTGTATGATTGTATAAAACAAATATGCTCTTCAATGTCCTGTCTTAAACTAATTGTCAGCTTTTTCCCCCCCCCTTGTATGCATTCTGTAAGTGTTGTACAGCTTTATCAAGAAACGTGCCCCATGTATCAGCATGAAAAGTAAAATAAATCAACTTTCCACTCTTTCTCAAAAACATTGACAAGCGTGATCAGAATGGTTAATAAGTTGAGCATAAGGGGACTAGCGTGGTCATATCCACATCACAAAAAAACAACTATAACTCAAATGCAGGGCAAGAGAATACTGTATAAAGTTACTCCAAAATGTCCTTTTAGTGTAATTTTCTAAGAGGGATTTTCATTGTCAGAATTTGAGAAAAAGGAGACTTCGATGAACAGTGGCAATGATACATGCAGCAGTCAAATCAAATGTTATTTGTCACATGTGCCAAATCCAACAGCTGTAGGTAGACCTTATCCAATAAATGCTTACTTACAAGCCTTTAACCAACAATGCAGTTCATTGCTAAATAAACTAAAGTAAAAAGTAACACAACAAGATTACATAATAATAACAAGGCTATATACAGGGGGTTCCAGTACCGAGTCAGTGTGCGGGGATACAGGTTAGTTGAGGTAATTTGTACATGTAGGTGGGGGTAAAGTGACTATGCATAGATAGATGGATAGTAAACAGTGAGTAGCAGCAGTGTAAAAACAAAGGGGGGATGTCAATGTAAATACTCCGGTGGCCATTTCATTAATTGTTCAGCAGACTTATGGCTTGGGGGCAGAAGCTGTTAAGGAGCATTTTGGGCCTAGACTTGACGATCCAGTACCGCTTGCCGTGCAGTAGCAGAGAGAACAGTCTATGACTTGGCTGACTTGAGTCTTGGACAATTTTTTTGGCCTTCCTCTGACACAACCTAGTATATAGGTCCTCTATTGCAGGAAGCTTAGCCACAGTGATGTATTGGGCCGTATGCACTACCCTCTGTAGCGCCTTATGGTCAGATGCCGAGCAGTTGCCATACCAGGCGGTGATGCACCCGGTCAGGATGCTCTCGATGGTGCAGCTGTAGAACATTTTGAGGATCTGGGGACCCATGCCAAATCTTTTCAGTCTCCTGAGGGGGAAAAGTTGTTGTCGTGCCCTCTTCATGACTGTCGTGGTGTGTTTGGACCATGATAGTTTGTTGGTGATGTGGACACCAAGGAACTTGAAACTCTCGACCCGCTCCACTACAGCCCCGTCGATGTTAATGGGGGTCTGTTCGCCCCTCCTTTTCCTGTAGTCCACGATCATCTCCTTTGTCTTGCTCACATTGAGGGAGAGGTTGTTGTCCTGGTACCACACTGCCAGGTCTCTGACCTCCCCCCTATAGGCTGTATCATCGTTGTCTGTGATCAGGCCTTCCACTGTTGTCGTCAGCAAACGTAATGATGGTGTTGGAGTCATGCTTGGCCTTGCAGTCATGGGAAAATAAAGTAAACAGTTTGGTACTGTAGCCTGCATAAAACCAATGTCTTAGATATTGCACATGAACATATTGGAAGATATGTTCATGTGCAATATCTTGGAAGATTAGTCCAAATGAGGACAAAAAAACAAACAAACAAAACATATACAGTGCATTTGGAAAGTATTCAGACCCTTGACATTTTCCACATTTTGTTATATTACAGCCTTCCTCTAAAATATATTTTTTTAAATTCCTCATCAATCTACACCCATACCCCATAATGACAAAGCAAAAACATGTTTTTATTTAAAAAAAATAAACAAATACCTTATTTACATAAGTATTCAGACCCTTGAACCTAATCGAACATCTTTGGAGAGACTTGATAATAGTTGTGCAGCGACGCTCACCATCCAACCTGACAGCGCTTGAGAGGATTTGCAGAGAAGAATGGGAGAAACTCCCCAAATACAGCTGTGCCAAGCTTGTAGCGTCGTACACAAGAAGACTCGAAGCTGTAATCGCTGCCAATGGTGCTTCAGCAAAGTACTGAGTAAAGGGTCTGAATACTTACAGTATCAGTCAAAAGTTTGGACACCTACTCATTCCAGGCTTTTTCTTTATTTTTACTATTTTCTACATTGTAGAATAATAGTGAAGACATCAAAACCATGAAACAACACATGGAATCATGTAGTAACCAAAAAAGTGTTAAACAAATCAAAATATATTTTAGATTCTTCAAAGTAGCCACCCTTTGCCTTGATAGCTTTGCACACTTGGCATTCTCTCAACCAGCTTTCCAACAGTCCTGAAGGAGTTCCCATATATGCTGAGCACTTGTTGGCTGCTTTTCCTTCACTCTGCGGTCCAACTCATCCCAAACCATCTCAATTGGGTTGAGGCCATGTGATTGTGGATGCCAGGTCATCTGATGCAGCACTCCATCACTCTCCTTCTTGGTCAAATAGCCCTTACACAGACTGGAGGTGTGTTTTGGGTCATTGTCCTGCTGACAAACCAGATGGGATTGCGTATCGCTGCAGAATGTTGTGGGAGCCATGCTGGTTAAGTGTGCCTTGAATTCTAAATAAATCACTGACGGTGTCACCAGCAAAGTACCCCCCACACCATCACACCACCTCCATGCTTCACGGTGGGAACCACACATGCAGAGATCATCCATGCACCTACTCTGCATCTCACAAAGACATGGCGTTTGGAACCAAAATCTCCAATTTGGACTCATCAGACCAAAGGACAGATTTCCACAGGTCTAATATCAATTGCTCATGTTTCTTGGCCCAAGCAAGTATCTTCTTCTTGGTGTCCTTTAGTAGTGGTTTCTTTGCAGCAATTCGACCATGAAGGCCTGATTCACGCAGTCTACTCAGAACAGGTGTCTGTTACTTGAACTCTGTGAAGCATTTATCCGGGCTTCAATTTCTGAGGTTGGTAACTCTAATGAACTTATCCTCTGCAGCAGAGGTAACTCTGGGTCTTCCTTTCCTGTGGCGGTCCTCATGAGAGCCAGTTTCATCATAACGCTTGATGGTTTTTGCGACTGCACTTGAAGAAACTGTTTAAGTTTTTGAAATTTTCCGGAGTGACTGGCCTTCATGTCTTAAAGTAATGGTGGACTGTCATTTCTCTTTGCTTATTTGAGATGTTCTTGCCATAATATGGACTATCTTTTACCAAATAGGGCTAGCTTCTGTATACCACCCCTGCCTTGTCACAACACAATTGACTCAAACGCATTAAGGAAACAAAGAAATTCCACAAATTAACTTTTAACAAGGCACACCTGTTAATTGGCATGCATTCCAGGTGACTACCTCATGAAGCTAGTTGAGAGAATACCAAGAGTGTGCAAAGCTGTCATCAAGGCAAAGGGTGGCTGCTTACCTCCAACACAATAAAATATATTTGATTTGTTTTAACACTTTTTTGGTTACCTGATGATTCCATACATGTTATAGTCTTCACACTTATTCTACAATGTAGAAAATAGTACAAATAAAGGAAACCCTGGATTGAGTAGGTGTCCAAACTTTTGACTGGTACTGTATGTAAATGTGATGGTTCCTGTGGTGTGTGTGTGATTTTATTTATTTATTTTTTACAAAATGTCTGAATAGTTTTTGCTTTGTCATTATGCTGTATTGTGCGTAGATTACTGAGGGGAAAAATTGTATTACAGCTAATTTTCCCCTCCCCACTCAGACTGCCAGGCAGTCCCAGCTAAATTCTTGCTTGCTTAAGAAATATTGTTTTGCTAAAAACATATTTTTGTCAGTTTCCATGGAAATCTATTACAGTGAGGTTTTTAATTGTTATCCAGAAATGATTTGATATTGATATAAAAACAGCTGCGTTTCCTTAAGAATCCAGGGGAGCCAGCTTCTAGTTTTAATGCATACTAATAACCTGTTCAAAATGCTCTATGGTCTTATCAAGAAGGAATTTACAAGATAGATTGGATTCTATTATATTTTTGTCAATAAGCAGACGCAATTATTAATTGCCCTAAGGGGACCAGTTATATTTAATTTATTTGAAATTTATATGTAATTATTGAACTGTGGTGGCATTTGTGTCCACTGGATTTGCAACTGTGAAAAATACTTAAAATGACAGTTCAATATCAACCAAAACATTTGATGTGTAACTGTGTATCAATGATAAAACATAATGCAAGTGTTTTATACTGCAAAACTTTTTTTGCATTGTATAAAGTACTTAGGGCAGGGGTGCTCAAACTTTTGGCCTGGTGGGCCCTGGGCTGAACAAATAGACATGTTTTATTTAGAATTATAAACTGGGTCATTCGAGCCCTGGATGCTGATTGGCTGACAGCCGTGGTATATCAGACCGTATACCACGGGTATGACAACCTGCATTTTAACTGCTCTAGTAATGTTGGTAACCGGTTTGTAATATCAATAAGGCACCTCTGGGGTTTGTGGTATATGGCCAATATACCACGGCTAAGGGCTATATCCCGGCACTCCGCGTTGCGTCGTACTAAGGAACAGCCCTAATGCCTTGGTATATTGGCCATATACCACACCGTCTCGTGCCTTATTGCTTAAATATAAAATGTAAAACATTGCATTTTAGGTCTTAAAACAACTGCTTTTTTAAAATAAAATTACAATTCAAACATTAATCAAATCATAGCAATATAATTTGATACCTAACACATTCTGATTACCAGTATTAAAGATGTATTACATTTTTACCATTGCAACCAAGTTTCTATGTTCATAAGACTAATCACTTGAGTAAGGGCAGTTTAAATCAAATTTCATGTGATTCTACTTATTGTGTCATGGAATAGAGAGAAAATGTTGCAGTTTTAATTCTACTTCCTTGCAGTTCTACACATTTTGCCATAGCTTATGAACATGGCATAAGTCATCTGAGTGAGAAACTAACAAAATCAATGGGGGGCCCCTGGGCACGTGCCTTTGGTTTCCCCGTCAGTAATTTGGCTATGATTACTACAAGGTTTAATTAGCTGGCTGGACCAACTTACCTAGCAATCTATAACATGTTAGCTGACATGGGCTAATTGAGTGACTGACATAAGAGGAAAACTGCTGATGCACTACCAAATTTCGATTTGCATGTTGTGTATTCTGCAATGCTATCTCTCAACAGTAAGTTGAGACCCCTGACTTCCTGATTATACTTTTTTGAAAGATAGACATACTGTACAGTATAGCCCTGGTGAGAGTTGGCATGTGTGTCTTTCAAATGAAACTGTTCCAACTTTAAGGCCTCGTGCTTCTTCTTGGCCGTCAAATAAGTTAAACTGTCATATTGTAAGTACATTTTATGGAGAAACACACATTTTAAAATGTATCTTAAATGACTGCATTTTCATGACTTTGACGATGCAAATTTGAGACTCATTCTTAGCCTACAAAACAAGAACCCGGAAGTAAAAATGCCACGTCATTTCATGGTATATAGCTAAGCTCTTGTGACAGAATATAAACACAAATGTAGACATCTGTTGCCGATACTTGCTTCATCTGAGATGGGGGAACAAACATTTTCCGGGTAAGAGCACAGCATCACTGATTCTCTTGACGAATCAAGGTAGAGATCGAAGTGGAGGCCAGATTTTTGCCAGAATTTACATAGTGGGTAGGGGCTGAATCTCCCTTTTGCGCTCAGATTTTAACCCCCAAACATAAACCAAGTAGCTAGCTAGATAGTGCACACAAGATTTGGTTCTGGGTTCAGAGATTTATGAAAAATATAAGGAAGGTTAACATGAAACAACTACAGTATGTACATTTTAAAGTAAGTGAAACACACATTTACACTTTTCATTGTTTTTAATAATATGCAAAGGAAAATAAACAAGGAACACAACATGTACACTAAGACCTACCTGACAAATCATATCAATAGCTGAAAATGGACAATCAATTTACAGGTTACGGGAGGGGGGGGGGGTCATTCTTAAATAGACTCATTCAATAGTAGTCACTTCACATAAGAGACGTTGTAAAAATACAACAAACTTTCAAAGATTCGGTAATACCATTTTGATGGTCAGAATTGCCTCATCTTTAAGAAGTCATGCAACTTTGAATTTTACTCACAAAATATTTAAATCAATACTACTACAGAAGGTAGTCAAAAAGCATTAACAATTGATTTTGTAAGAAAAATGTTCAGCCATTATATTTTGTAACAGACAAATGTCAGTAACATGTACACAAATAATTGTACCATTTACACAAAAACAGGTTAATATACAAATGTATAAATACATACAGCTATGTCCATTTTGACTTTTTAATATACTTGTGATATCATTTACTTGTAGGCTTATATGGAAATTTCAATGTTGGTCTACCATGGTACATTTTAAAGTAAAGTTAATGATGGAAAATCGTTTATTGCTTGACAGAGCAATCCTGTTTTCCAAATCAATCTAAAAAGAATGTTGAAAACATGTATAATGATAAACAAAATAGTAATTGCATGATTACTGGGTGTATAAAGAGAGAGCTTCTTTGTGATCATTTCCTTCAATCTATTTACCACAGAATTAAAGTTCAGTAATGTGGACTCAGTATGGTAGACACAACTGCTGTTAATTTTACTTTACAGATTATTTAAAAGTTACATGAACTGTAAAATAATATATGGTATAACATCTATGCTTTTTTAAGGCAATTGCATGGCCTTCATATTTAGGGCCCTATAAAAATCTGCAGACATCACGGAATCCAGACAAATGGATTTCAACAATATTCAAAAGTGTTGAATTTAGTAGAATATGAATCAAATGTTTATTTAAACAAGTTCCTCACAAGATATGAAAATAATGCATCAGTTATTTTATTTTCCTGAAACTTTCTGAAGAAGCAATGGCATGGGAATGCCCCTGTCTGTGTGGTGGCCGCACTTTGTGTAACCAGTTAGCGACGCTAATGATAACTGTATTGTGGCTATTGTCATTTTTACAGTGCAAAACAAAAATTTAAAACCAATCTGAAATCAGAAAACGTAAATGTGAAAAAATACTAAACTGAATTTGACAACAAAACAAAAAAATATATATATATAATTATAGGGCCCTATAGTACATTTTGAATTAGTACTCAGAGATATTTTCCAATTTGGGTTGCCTGATTTGAGATGTTTTTTAAGGAAAACCCTGTAATGAGTATATTTTCTTCTCAAGATGAGTAACAAATGAATACAACAATACCAATCAATGTACAGTATGTACCCATGGTCTTAACAAATTGTAATCTGATGTATTAAACATTCAAATTAACAATGTCATTGCTTATAGGCATAGCCTGTCTCCCTAGAAGAGAAAATGTCAGATATTTTCAGATGAGCAATTGTATCCTAGGACTGAATTCAATCAAATCTGCTGTAGCAATATTTATGCAGTATCCTTGTGTACACAACTTCTGTAATGTACACGTGTCTTAATCTGCAGTTTTTACCAAAACCATTTTGCCATTGTGTTTAGCACTTTGGACAACTGCTAATGTAAAAATGACTTTATGAAATACATTTCATCGATTGTTCGTAAGGGAAATAGTATATTTATATAAATGCTACTTCTTGAAAATTGCAATGGGGTTTGATTGAATTGAGCTACTTAGATAATTGCAGTCCATTTATAAGAATTATGGTTGTCAACAACAAAAGTTTCTCACATCTCAATTGACAGTAATATGAGTTATAGAGAAAGGGTTTAAGTCACAATGTAAATACAGCTTTATGCACAAACTATTGACGAGATATACACTCAGTGGCCAGTTTTTATTCACTCCTTTCATGAAAATGGTTCTTCCTACCGACAGTGATTCACGTGGCTGTGGCTTGCTGTATAAAGAAGGCAGGCGGGCATTGAGGCATTCAGTTACTGTTCGATTTAATGTTAGGATGGGCAAAACGAGGGACCTAAGCAAATTTGAGCGTGGTATGATTGTCGGTGCCAGGTGCACCAGTTCTTATCCAGAGCGTCTTACAGGAGCAATTAGGGTTAAGTGCCTTGCTTAAGGGCACATGAACAGATTATTCACCTTGTCAGCTCTGAGATTCCAATCTGTCAGTTACTGGCCCAATGCTCTAACCACTAGGATACCACCATTTGCTCAATCAGATGTCGAAGACCATGAAAATGGGATCTTTCTGGAGTTTTTTGTTTTCAAGATATCTACATGAAGATTTCAGCATTTTAAAGGCATATAATTACATTCTTAATATGATAATGCATTTCACCTAATCTAAAATATGAAACTGTTTGATTTTATGAAGTAATTTAAGCCACAGTTGGCATATAAAAACAAAGACAGGGAATTTGTTGAATTAAACTATTGTTTTGTGCTATCCTTGAATCCAAAGTTTTATTTTGTTGAGGTATCTGAACAAAAATGTCACTCACTTAGTTTGAACTAATGACTATATGAATGGACACCATTCATTCCTATGTGAAGACTCAATAGAGCACTTGAAGCCAAGGAAGTCTGATAAGATTGCGTATCATGCGTACATAACATGCGCAGTTTGAGCTACTCCAGGAAGTGACGTTACAGGCTAGCTCTATGCTGCCCCATCTCATTGAGTAACTAAAGTTGAAGGCTGACTGGGATACTGCAGGCTGGCATTAGCTACTAAATTATCCTTGTGCGATTTTGAAAATAATTGGTTCAGGGACATACATTTGGTGTAATAGAGGCAATTATTGGCACCATGATTGTTATTTTTTTACACGATTGACCACGAAGATTGCTATTTTCCCATTCACTATAATGGGGGATCCTGTTTTCTTCAAACAATGCCTGCAGTACCAAGGTCGGACTTGAACTTCAAGGCTTCAATGAGAAGAGGCATTCGTTCTCCCCTGGCTTGAACATTGTTTGCATTTAATGGACCTCATGATAGAGCAATTGTTGGTGACAAATGGCCACATGAATTTGGCACGCTATTTCCCCCCACTTCTAAAACCAAAGTTCCACCCCTGTTGTTTTCAATAAAGATTAAATCATTCTAACATCTACAAACACATGGCGCATGCACCTCTGTATGTTCTGATGAACTAAAAAATGCAAATATTCAGGCAGAGTTAAACCTTAGAGGATTTTCAGCAGTAATAGATTATGAGTATGTTCAGTTTGACCAACTAATTTGGGCACAATACTGTCATGTGTGACGCAAAAGAGTCATCTGAAACTACATGCAGACTAAATGTGCAGAAAATATTCAAAATGCGCAGACTAAATGCGCAGAAAATATTCTGGAAAGTTATTAATTCCAATTGTCTCGCTTTGTGTCTGGAATTAGTTAGTCACTTTGGGTGGATAGATTAAAGTATGACTGTACCATTAGAATTACTGTTTG
This sequence comes from Salvelinus sp. IW2-2015, assembly GCF_002910315.2. Lineage (NCBI taxonomy): Eukaryota > Metazoa > Chordata > Actinopteri > Salmoniformes > Salmonidae > Salvelinus > Salvelinus sp. IW2-2015. The sequence continues at coordinate 49,876,448 of NC_036860.1, read as the reverse complement.
TTCACTACCTAAATAACTAGCAAGAAAGTTTTAAATACTGTACAATACATGTAGTGATGTATGCATTGTATATGTATATTAAAAATAGCATTCTAGTACACCATAGTCAGTCGGATACAACCGTTGAGTAGTTAGCTAGTAAATACAGATAGACGGTGTATGTAAGAGTATACTGCAAACGACTGTTTCACACTCCTTTTGGTATTTTTTTTTTTTTGCATAGCACAATCTCATGAAAGTTCCTAAAGTAGAGATATGCATAGCTATGTTTAACTGTTTCTGCATGTTGTTTAGTGTTGTCTTCATCCAGTCAATGGATGATATTCTTCTGATTCTTACATTTGACATAACACTACTAGTCTTGTGTATTTTTTTTTCTTGAAATACAGGACAGATTGGGCTGTCAACAAGGTGACACCTTGCAACTTGAAATAAATGCTAAAACCTTGCTGCCCTTCTGAGAAAATTATCTCAATTATGTCTGATAAGCGGCTAAACTACTGTAATGATACAATGATTTCAGAAATGGTACATTGAGCTATTAGATATAAAAAAAATGGGAGAGAGAGAACATTACAAGGGAAACACAACAGAGCCTTGGCTGAAGTATATAGAGGCAGCTTGGATTGGATTTTTTTCTCAGTATGATGGCAAATCCTGCTACTTGTGGAACAGGATTGGTTTGGCCAAGCCTGCCAGGATCTTTGGCAAATGTACTGAGATTATCTCTGCAATCATCTCTGGAAAGTTGACCTTGGTGGGCAGAGACTGGGCCTGGACAAACAGATCAAATGTAAACTGCTGGAGTTTCCTCACAACCTGGGGGTTGGAAAGATGGACAGAGACAAGACAAGGTTACAATTCTGTCACATTCTACGATTTTGCTTTGGAAAACAAAGTAAGAATTTCATAACTTAGAATGTATGATAAAATCTGCTATGACAACAGAATAAATCAAATACAGTTATTGAGGATGCACATTGTCTCTCACCGGTTGGAGGGAATCCATGAGACGGGTGAGTTGATACAACCTCTGAGAGCAGTTGGACTTCCTTCCGTAGTTAATGACGCGACCAAGTTCATTGATGTAGGTCAGCCGCAATTCATCAAAGTACTTCTGACTCTTAAGACCGTCCACTGGAACTGCAAATGAGACAGCATGTAGTTGTTTTGTCCACAATATTGAATCTCTGTTGTTAAACTATTTTTTTTAAATGCACTGTTTGGTTCCAATGGAAGCTACACTATACTGTATATACTAAAGTATGTGGACATCCCTTCAAATTAGTGGATTTGGCTATTTCAGCCAAACCTGTTACTGACAGGTGTATAAAATCGAGCACACAGCCATGCAATTTCAATAGACCAACATTGGCAGTAGAATGGCCTTACTGAAGAGCTCAGTGATTTTCAATGCGGCACCGTCATAGGATGCCACCTTTCCAACAAGTCACTAAGTCAAATTTCTGCCCTGCTAGAGCTGCCCTGGTCAACTGTAAGTCCACTAATTTGAAGCGTTGTCCACATACCTTTGTATATGTAGTCTATATCAACTCCATCTACTGTCCACAATACATGAACAACAAAAGATTGCTGTTATTGTGAAGTGGAAACTTCTAGGAGCAACAACGGCTCAGCCGTGAAGTGGTAGGCCATGCAAGCTCACAGAACAGGACCGACGAGTGCTGAAGCGCGTAGCGTGTAAAAATTGCCTGTCCTCGTTTGCAACACTCACTACAGAGTTCCAAACTGCTTCTGGAAGCAACATCAGCACAAGAACTGTTCGTCGGGAGCTTCATGAAATGGTATTCCATAGCCGAGCAGCTGCACACAAGCCTAAAATCACCATAGCGCAATGATGAGTGTCTGCTGGAGTGGTGTAAAGCTTGCCGCCATTGGACATTGGAGCAGTGGAAACGCGTTCTCTGGAGTGATGAACCAATCCCGCTTCACCATCTGGCAGTCCGACGGACGAATCTGGGTTTGGCGGATGCCAGGAGAACACTACCTGCCCCAATGCATAGTGCCAACTATAAAGTTTGGTGGAGGAGGAATAATGGTCTGGGGCTGTTTTTCATGTTTCGGGCTAGGCCCCTTAGTTCCAGTGAAGGGAAACCTTAATGCTACAGCATACAATGACATTCTAGACGATTCTGTGCTTCCAACTTTGTGGCAACTGTTTGGGCAATGCCCTTTCCTGTTTCAGCATTACAATGCCCCCATGCACAAAGTGAGGTCCATGCAGAAATGGTTTGTCAATCGGTGTGGAAGAACTTGACTGACCTGCACAGAGCCCTGACCTCATCCCCATCGAGCACCTTTGGGATGAATTGGAACGCCGACTGTGAGTCAGGCCTAATCACCCAACATCAGTGCCCGACCTCACTAATACTCTTGTGGCTGAATGGAAGCAAGGCCCTGCAGCAATGTTCCAACATCTAGTGGAAAGCCTTTCCAGAAGAGTGGAGACTGTTATAGCAGCAAAGGGGGTACCAACTCCATATTAATGCCCATGATTTTGGAATGAGATGTTCGACGAGCAGGTGTGCACATACTTTTGGTCATGTAGTGTATCTCAAATTGTACTCCATTTCAACAGCATTATGAAAATGGCCTAGAGGAAATTGCTTGCAAATCAATTTCATGAAAGAAGAAATACACAATGTGATGCTTTCTATAGTCTGTTAATGGACCTCTCAGCCTTTGTCTGGGCAACAACACTCACTGATGCTGAAGAGGAGCAGGGCCTTCATGCAGAGGAACTCGTCCTGAGTGACTTGCAGCAGGACAAACTCCTGGGAGAGGTGTCTCATCCGTAGGCAGTGATCGAACATGCTAGAGATGTGCATCCGATGGCTGGGGAGACGTGAGAAAAGAGAGGAGGAACAGGGTGAGATAGAGTATATTGAGAATGAGCCAATAAAAAGACCGGGGGGAATATATTGGGGAATATTTTAAGAAAGGGATCATCTGTTGCTATGAGAGATTATGTATAGAGGGGGCAAATAGATGAGAGGATAAGATGGCGAGACCAGTATGTGAAACTTTTGCAATGATTACAAAATTGGCGTCCTCCCTCTTTTTGAAGATAGTTATATGTGACCTTTGACCTACTGCTAAGCGGGAACATCTGGTTGTAATGATGTCATCTCAACCAGTTGTGCCCGCAGAGTATACCGTCTGAATACAGGATTGCAGTGATTGGTACTGAATCTTTATTTTTATTTTTCGTAGTTAATAAAAAAACAAAATGTCATGTGGAGATGTAGCTACTGGAAGCTCACACACATTTTTTTGCATAAAGAAGTAGGAATTTCCTTTTTTGGCATCAGACCTGCCTAATTCTCACTTGAATCATAGTTTTTGTGTTTCATAGGCTAAATGACACATTCTGTTAACATCTGACTCAAAAGTGATCTGTTCTTGCAATTTGTAGTCTATGACATTTCAGATCTAGATATGATAAATATTACAAAGTAGTTTGGATGTAGTGAACAATTTTTTTCAAAGTAACTTTAAGTAAACTATATTTTACTCAAGGGTAGCTTTAGTGTAGCTTAACTTCTTCCAGTGTGGTAGCTTGGTAAACTATATAATCTTCCCCAACACTACTTATAGTACATGTTAGAATGTTATATTCTCTATATTACTTAGCTACATGGATCAATGCTAATAAGGGTACTCTAGTTCCAACATTTATATTACCAATAATAATGCATTCAATATAGGTAATATACACTACATGACCAAAAGTATGAGGACACCTCCATGTCGAACATCTCATTCCAAACTCATGGACATTAATATGGGGTTGGTCCCCCCCTTTTCTGCTATAACAACCTCCACTCTTCTGGGAAGGCTTTCAAGTAAATGTTTGAACATTGCTGCAAGGACTTGCTTCCATTCAGCCACAAGAACCTTAGTGAGGTTGGGCACTGTTGTTGGGCGATTGGGTCTGGCTCGCAGTCAGCGTTCCAATTAATCCCAAAGGTGTTCGATGGGGTTGAGGTCAGGACTCCGAGCAGGCCAGTCAATTTATTCCACACGAATCTCAAAAAAAAGATTCTATATGAACCTCGCTTGTGCACGGGGGCATTGTCATGCTGAAACAGGAAAGGACCTTCCCCAAACTGTTACCACAAAGTTAAAAGCACAGTTTCGTCTAGAATGTCATTGTATACTGTTCACTGGAACATAGGGGCCTAGCGCAAACCATGAAAAACAGCCCCAGACCATTATTCCTCCTCCACCAAACTTTACAGTCGGCACTATGCATTGGGGCAGGTAGCGTCTCCTGGCATCCGCTAAACCCAGATTTGTCCATTGGACTGCCAGATGGTGATGCGTGACTCATCACTCCAGAGAACGCATGTCCAATGGCGGCAAGCTTTGCACCACTCCAGCCGACACTTGTCATTGCGCATGGTGATTTTAGGCTTATGTGCGGCTGCTCGGCCATGGAACACCATTCATTTCATGAAGCTCCCAACATTTTGTTGCATTACAACCTGTAATTTAAAATGATTTTTATTTGTAATTTCATGTAATGGACATACACAAAATAGTCCAAATTGGTGAAATACAAAAAAATTACTTGTTTCAAAAAATTATAAAAAACGGAAAAGTGGTGCGTGCATATGTATTCACTCCCTTTGCTATGAAGCCCCTAAATAAGATCTGGTGCAACCAATTACCTTGAAGTCACATAATTAGTTAGAGTGCACAAAGGTGGACTTTATTTAAGTGTCACAGGATCTGTCACATGATCTCAGTGTATATATACACCTGTTCTGAAAGGCCCCAGAGTCTGTAACACCACCAAGCAAGCGGCACTATGAAGACCAAGGAGCTCTCCAAACAGGCCAGGCCATACTGCTAAAGCAACACTCGAGTGGTTTAAGGGGAAACAATTAAATGTCTTGGGATGGCCTAGTCAAAGCCCAGACCTCAATCCAATTGAGAATCTGTGGTATGACTTAAAGATGTACACCAGTAGAATCCATCCAACTTGAAGGAGCTGGAGCAGGTTTGCCTTGAAGAATGGGCAAAAATTCAAGTGGCTAGATGTGCCAAGCTGATAGAGACATAGTCCAAGAGACTTGCAGCTGCAAAAGGTGGTTCTACAAAGTATTGACTTTGGGGGGTGAATAGTTATGCATGCTCAAGTTCTGTTTTTTTGTCTTATTTCTTGTTTGTTTTACAATTTTGCATCTTCAAAGTGGTAGGCATGTTGTGTAAATCAAATGATACAAACCCCCCAAAAATCAATTTTAATTCCAGGGTGTAAGGTAACAAAATAGGAAAAACGCCAAGGGGAGGTGAATACTTTCGCAAGCCACTGTACCTAAGTGACCGAGTGAATAGAAGGAAGCCTGTGCAGAATAAACATGCACCCTGTTTGTGACAAGGCACTAAAGTAATACTGCAAAAAATGTGGCAAAGCAATTCACTTTTTGTCCTGAATACAAAGTTTTTTGTTTGGGGCAAATCCAATACAACACATTACTGAGTACCATATTTTCAAGCATAGTGGTGGCTGCATCATGTTATGGGTATGCTTGTAATCGTTAACGACTGGGGAGCTTTTCAGGATAAAAACGAAATGGAGCTAAGCACAGGCAAAATCCTAGAGGAAAACATGTTTCTACCAGACACGGGGAGATGAATTCACCTTTCAGCAGAACAATAACCTAAAACACCAAGCCAAATCTACACAGGAGTTGCTTACCAAGAAGACAGTGAATGTTCCGGAGTGGCCGAGTCACAGTTTTGACTTAAATATGCTTGAAAATCTATGGCAAGACTTGAAAATGGTTGTCTAGCAATGATCAACAACCAATTTGACAGAGCTGAGAATAATGGGCAAATATTGTACAATCCAGGTGTGCAAAGCTCTTAGAGAATTACTGAGCAAGACTCACAGCTGTAATCACTGCCAAAGATGATTCTACCATGTATTGACTCGGCTGTGAATACTTATGTAAATTTGATATTTCTGTATTTCATTTAAAATACATTTGCAAAAAATTCTAAAAACATGTTTTCACTTTGTCATTATTGGGTATTGTGTGTAGATGGGTGAGAGAGAAAATATATATTAATCCAGGCTGTAAGACAAATACATTTGGAATAAGTCCAGGGGTATGAATACTTTCTGAAGACACTGTATGATTGAAGGCAAAAACAAATCTAATATTCCTCAGGACTTTCCATGTGACAAAAGAACACCGAACAAGGAAATTAAATATAAATGTTACTGAAAGCCAGGTTTGTAAGCCCTTGTGCACATCTAATTCTAGACATATCAGTGAGAAAGATAGACCGAGAGTGAGCAGGAGGTAGCGAGGGAGAAAGAGTGAGAGAGAAAAGAGAGAGAAACAGAGACAGAAAGAGATGGACAAAAAAATGAAAATTGGTATCTGCCATACTTATTACAGCCAACTCACTGGAGGAAATCTCCACCAACAAAATGGGGACAACGCTGAGTTGGTGGCCCTGGTGGTAATAAGGTAATTTAGCGGAGATAATTGAATTCACTATCACATCGTATCACATACTCATTGAAAACAAGGTCCGGGGCGAAATAGAGCATTCTGCCGTTGGCATTCTTGTAGGACCTCCATCCCAAGCCGAACACCATCACCCCCATCCATGAATGCTGGATGACTGTCATCTGGTCATCCACATGCAGATTCCGAAAACCTGAGAAGAAAATGAATAACCACATGGAAATGGATAACAATCATTGATTAGAATATAATTATCATAATATGATACATGCCTTCTCTACCTCCAATGTGCTGCAATGCCATTGCAAACTTGTTATAAATAAAATGTCATCTTCTAAACAATTAATCAAGAACAACATGGAAATACATTTCTTCTATTCCAGTACTGTACCTGGCAAGCCTTTGGCCCACTTGACCACTTTGACAAGTTGGCGCTCCCCAAGTTCGTTGAGGCTGGTGAGCAGCGCTGCAGCTGAGTCCGGCTGGCATTGGTCATGTCCCGCATTTACCACCTCTGGCTCAATGGATTCCAAGATGTTAAGGAACACCAGCTGGGAATGGAAGCTCAGGCCGGATTGGGGAGAGACTCCCTGGATGGTATCAGTGGGGCCTTGAGTGGGCAGATCCTCCTCCGGACTCTTCAGCTGTACAATCTTCTTCAGTTTACGTGCTACATAAGGTCAAGAAATGGGACACGGATGAGTAATGGTAGAAGAATAGTGTAATATTTGGTGCAGCTGTTGTGAGAGAAAAATTACAAGATTGTTATAATACTGTTTATGCATCTCTAATAGCTTTGATTCTCTTATCTGTGTCTATGGGACTGAGTTGGGCCTCTGGAGCTTGAGCTGACTATTGATTCATGACTTGGTGATAAAAACCTACAGCTGGCATTCCATAGATAAGATGTGGTGTGTATGACCCGAGATAGAGATAGCCTGGAGGAGTAGAACACTCCCTTATTGCGTCTAATCATTCTTGCATCTGGGAAATGGCACCGGGTGTAGATGACCACAGGAGATTAACCCAAGGTGGCTTATGATGCCCCCCGATCAGCATTGGAGGGGTGGAACCAGCCCTGGCTAAGCATTTTTAGGTCTCCTATAGAAGATCTCTGTTTTTTCATTAAAGGTTAAACTCTCAGCAACACACCTGGGAGTGTGCGGTAGACCAGCTTCATTATTGCAATAATTAATCAATATTAAATAAAGATGATTGTTTGAAGAAATTACAAAGTCTCTCTCAGTTTTCATGAATTTCCACAACACTGTTAACAATTTTCAAATCAGAGGAAAGGAAAACGTGAGAGGAATGAAAGTTTAAATATAACAAAAGAACAACAGAGAAGGACGTACCAAGGGAGAGCATACTCTTGACAGGTGAGACTGTAAGAAGATATGTCACACTGTAAGCTATAGTGAAAAGCCAACTTGTTTCAAATAATATCCCATTCAAAGTTTAATTATGATATACAGTGCATTCGGAAAGTATTCAGACTCCTTGACTAAATACAATGTTTCCACATAAATCTACACACAATACCCCATAATGACAAAGTGAAAACAGGTTTTTAGAATTGTTTGCTAATTTATATTTTAAAATATAAAAAATCTATCACATTTACATAAGTATGCAGACCCTTTAACTCAGTACTTTGTTGAAGCACCTTTGGCAGCAATTACAGCATCAAGTCTTATTGGGTATGACGCTACAAGCTTGGCACACCTGTATTTGGGGAATTTATTTTTTAAATTATTTAAAAAAAAACTGAAATATCAATTTACATAAGTATAGAGACTAGAAATTGAGCTCAGGTGCATCCTGTTTCCATTACAAATCCTTGAGCTGTTTCTCCAACTTGGTTTCAGTCCACCTGTGGTAAATTCAATTGATTGGACATGATTTGGAAAGGCACACACCTGTCTATATAAGGTCCTACAGTTGACTGTGCATGTTGGAGCAAAAACCAAGCCATGAGGTTGAAGGAATTGTCCGTAGAGCTCCAAGACAGGATTGTGTTGAGGCAAAGATCTGGGTAAGAGTACCAAAACATTTCGGCAGCATTGAAGGTCCCTAAGAACACAGTGGCCTCCATCATTCTTAAATGGAAGAAGTTTGGAACCACCAAGACTCTCCCTAGAGCTGGCCGCCCGACCAAACTGAGCAATCGTTCCTCTGTGGAGATGGGAGAACCTTCCAGAAGGACATCTATCTCTGCAGCACTCCACGAATCAGGCGTTTATGGTAGTGGTCAGACGGAAGCCACTCCTCAGTAAAAAGCTTATGACAGCCCGCTTGGAGTTTGCCAAAAGGCACCTAATGGACTCTCAGACCATGAGAAACAAGATTTTTTGGTCTGATAAACCAAGATTGAACTCTTTGGACTGAATGCCAAGCGTCACGTCTGGAGGAAACCTGGCACCATCCTTATGGTGAATCATGGTAGTGGCAGCTTCATGCTGTGTGGATGTTTTTCAGTGGCAGGGACTGAGACACTAATCAGGATCGAGGGAAAGATGAATGGAGCAAAGTACAGAGAGATCCTTGATGAAAACCTGCTCCAGAGTGCTCAAGACCTTAGACTGGGGTGAAGGTTCACCTTCCAACAGGAAAACGACCTTAAGCACACAGCCAAGACAACGCAGGAGTGGTTTCGGGACAAGTCCCTGAATGTCCTTGAGTGGCCCAGCCAGTGCCTGGACTTGAACCTGATCAAAAATCTCTGTATAGACCCTGAAAATAGTGTGCAACAACGCTTCCATTCCAACCTGACAGAGCTTGAGAGGATCTGCAGAGAAGAATGGGAGAAACTCCACAAATACACTGTGCCAAGCTTGTAGCGTAATACGCAAGAAAATGTGAGGCTGTAATCACTGCCAATGGTGCTTCAACAAAGTACTGAGTATAAGGGTCTAAACACTTATGTAAATTATATATACAGTACCAGTCAAAAGTTTGGACACCTACTCATTCAAGGGTTTTATATATTTTTACAATTTTCTACATTGTAAAAAAGTGAAGACATCAAAACAATGAAATAACACCTATGGAATCATGTAGTGACGAAAAAAAGTGTTTACAGTTGAAGTCGGAAGTTAACATACTGTTACGGGTGTGTACTGGAGACGAAGTCAGGTGCAGGAGAGCAGAGTGTAGTTAACAGGCGCACTTTTTATTCCGGTCCAAACGAAAGCACATAAGTACATAAACGTACCCAAAACACGGAACATGAACAAAAGTCTGGCGCGTGACAATACCCACATAACATAAAACAATTTCACACAAAGACATGGAGGGGGAACAGAGGACTAAATACATTCAGTGTGATTAGGGAATGAAAACCAGGTGTGTATGAAACAAGACAAAACAAATGGAAATATGAAATGGAGCGGCGATGGCTAGAAAGCCGGTGACGTCGATCGCCGAACGCCGCCCGAACAAGGAGAGGGGCCGACTTCGGCGGAAGTCGTGAAACATACACTTAGGTTGGAGTCATTAAAACTCGTTTTTCAACCACTCCACAGATTTCTTGTTAACCTCTCTAGGGTATGAAGGATGGTAGCGTCTCACCTCAGAAATAGTCATCATAAATGTTGATGAAAATACAAGTGTTACACATTGAATTTTAGATCCACTTCTCCTTAATGCAACCGCTGTGTCAGATTTCAAAAAAACTTTACGGAAAAAGCAAACCATGCAATAATCTGAGTACAGTGCTCAGACGACAAATCAACCCAAAGAGATATCCGCCATGTTGGAGTCAACATAAGTCAGAAATAGCATTATAAATATTCACTCACCTTTGATGATCTTCATCAGAATGCACTCGCAGGAATCCCAGTTCCACAATAAATGTTTGTTTTGTTCGATAATGTCCATCATTTATGTCCAAATTCCTCCTTGATGTTTGCGTGTTCAGTACACAATCTAAACTCACGACGCGCGTGCAAGTCCAGCTGAAAGTACGGACGAAAAGTCCAAAAAGTTCCGTTACAGTCCGTAGAAACATGTCAAACGATGTATAGAATAAATTTTTAGGATGTTTTTAACATAAATCTTCAATAATGTTCCAACCGGAATTCCTTTGTCTTCAGCAATCCAATGGAACGCAGCTAACTCTCACATGAATGCGCATGGTCAGCGCATGGTCAGCTTGTGGGACTCTGGGAGAGACCTTACTCAATCTCCTCTCATTCGCTCCCACTTCACAGTAGAAGCATCAAACAAGGTTCTAAAGACTGTTGACATCAAGTGGAAGCCTTAGGAAGTGCAACATGACCCCATTTCCACTGTATCTTGGATAAGCAAAGAGTTGAAAACCTACAAACCTCAGATTTCCCACTTCCTGGTTGGATTTTTTTCTCAGGTTTCTGTCTGCCATATGAGTTCTGTTATACTCACAGACATCATTCAAACAGTTTTAGAAACGACAGAGTGTTTTCTATCCAAATCTACTAATAATATACATATCCTAGGATCTGGGCCTGAGTAGCAGGCAGTTTACTCTGGGCACGCTTTTCATCCGGACGTGAAACTACTGCCCCCTACCCCAAAGAAGTTAACGAACTATAGTTTTGGCAGGTCGGCTAGGACATATACTTTGTGCATGAGACAAGTCATTTTTCCAACAATTGTTTACAGACAGATTATTTCACTTATAATTCACTGTATCACAATTTCAGTGGGTCAGAAGTTTACATACAAGTTAAGTTTAAACAGTTATATTTTTCTTTCATCAGACCAGAGGACATTTCTCCAAAAAGTACAATCTTTGTCCTCATGTGCAGTTGATAACCGTAGTCTTTTTTATGGCAGTTTTGGAGCAGTGGCTTCTTCCTTGCTGAGCGGCCTTTCAGGTTATGTTGATATAGGACTCGTTTTACTGTGGATATAGATACTTTTGTACCTGTTTCCTCCAGCATCTTCACAAGGTCCTTTGCTGTTGTTCTGGGATTGATTTGCATTTTTCGCACCAAAGTACTTTCATCTCTAGTAGATAGAACGCGTCTCCTTCCTGAGCAGTATGTCAGCGGCGTGGTCCCATGGTGTCCCATTGCGTACTATTGTTTGTACAGATGAACGTGGTACTTTCAGGCGTTTGGAAATTGCTCCCAAGGATGTACCAGACTTGTGGAGGTCTACAATTTTTTTTCTGAGGTCTTGGCTGATTTATTTAGATTTTCCCATGACGTCAAGCTAAGAGGCACTGAGTTTGAAGGTAGGCCTTAAAATACATCCACAGGTACACCTCCAATTTACTACAATGACTGTCACGTAGCCTATCAGAAGCTTCTAAAGCCATGACATCATTTTCTGGAATTTTCCAAGGTGTTTAAAGGCACAGTCAACTTAGTGTATGTAAACTTCTGACCCACTGGAATTGTGATACAGTGAATTATAAGTTAAATCATCTGTCTGTAAACAGTTGTTGGAAAAATTACTTGTGTACTGCACAAAGTAGATGTCCTAACCGACTTGCCAAAATTATAGTTTGTTGACAAGAAATTTGTGGAGTGGTTGAAAAACAAGTTTTAATGACTCCAACCTAAGTGTATGTAAACTTCCGACTTCAACTGTATATAACCCACCATTCACTCAATATAATTATTTCTGCCAGATAACACCGTGGAGTTGCTGAGCTCTAGGTTCACATGGTTATTTCAGCTGCCTCTATATTTATTTTATTTATTAACTAGGCAGGTCAGTTAAGAACAAATTCTTATTTTCAATGACAGCCTAGGAACAGTGGGTTATAACTGCCTTGTTCAAGGGCAGAATGACTGATTTTTACCTTGTCAGCTTGGGGATTCGATCTTGCAACCTTTCGGTTACTAGTCCAATGCTCTAACCACTAGGCTACCTGCCGCTCCGTGCTTGGCACTTGCGTGGGAGTGTGAGTGACAGAGAAATACTAATTGTTGCTTCCCAACTATCGGATCAATAACCTAATAGGCATTTCAAATACTCTAACTATAACCGTATGGCTAAGAGACATCCTCGCTGCTTTTACAAAGTTTTGTTGAAGTCTAAGGTGAGAATAGTTTTTCTGTGCATAGTTATTTCTCAGGTCAGTAGTTTAGTTCATCACAGTGGGACACTAGATGGAATCTAGAGGATAAGGGATCTTCAGTCTGCTTCCCCGTTTATCCCAGGCTTAAGAAGCCCCTGAATCATTGACTAATGATGTCCCTCAACATGTGGTGCATGCATAGTTGCTCTAACCTGGATGCAATCATGGGAACGTGAGACTTCATCTTCTCAGTCTTTGTGTTTGTGACATTAACGAAGGGCGTTATGCTTAAAACATGCATAGTAATATTGATAACAGTATTATTCAACAAATTATTAATATAATAAATTAGTAACAATTATGAATTTGCTCAGTGTGTGCCTCAACAGGCTTGGCCCCCACTACCACTACCCTCCTCAAAGGCACTAGGTCATGGCTCTGAGAACTATTTCAATTCTAGCTTGGCATATCGCTTTATGAGCACAGGCCCAGAATAGATCTGTCCAGCTCTTATACAGTATACTGTACATGTGAACACCTGTTTTAACCCTCTCAGAGCCTATTCATGTGAAATACATGTTTGGAAGCAATTGTAAAGATAATGGTGGAGAAATCATTGCATGTTAATCCCCAAAACGTATCATGTACTACCAATACTTTATCTAGCTAAGCCATCCATAGAAACACAGCCACAGGAAAGGAAAAATCTTATCTTGAATATTACCATAATTGTTCCAAATGCATAAAAGATAAATACACCAGGGCAAGGGATGACACATGGTCATGCATTTAGTGTCACACATGTTTGAGAGTTGAATTGTTAAAAGAGTCCAATGTTCCACAGAGAAAAAATATACCAGTTGTGAAGGATAACTAGGTGAGCAATGTGAGAGGGAGGATTGTATGTTGGCTAGGGAATCAATGGCCATAGCAACAGTGGGCAGAGCATTTGGTAAGGTCACACTTGGCTAAGTCAATGGGCACACCATGTCACAGGGATACACCTTGATATTATTAGCAGCTGAACAAATGTAGCAATCATTTACTGTACTGTTACATTATTATAATGGATGTACTTCAACACAGCAAACAAATTGTTTCCATATTTTAACGTTGGGATTAGTGTACTTTGTAATGTGTTATGCTGTTTTTCTATAAGTGTCTACCAGGGGTACAGTGCCGTGAAAAAGTATTTGCCCACTTTCTGTTTTTTCTATATTTGCATATTCTTTACACTGAATGGCTATCAGATCTTCAACCAAAACTTAATATTAGATAAAGGAAACCTGAGTGAACAAATAACACATTTGTATACTTATTTAATTAGCTAAGTTATACAGCACCCAATGCCCCTGTGGGAAAAAAGTGCCCCCTTACACTGGTTGTGCCACCTTTAGCTGCAATGACTGCAACCAAACACTTTCTTGTGGTTGTTGATCAAAATTCCTCCATGGCTGTGGAGGAATTTTGGCCCACTCTTCCATGCAGAACTGAACTGCAGCAACATTTGAGGGGTTTTGAGCATGAACTGCTCATTTCAGGTCCTGCTATAACATTGGGTTTAGGTCTGGACTTTGGCTAGGCCATTCCAAAATGTTATATTTCTTGCTTTTCAGCCATTCTGATGTAGATTTGCTTGTGTGTTTTGGATCATTGTCTTGCTGCATGTCCCAGCTGCACTTAAGCTTCAGCTCATGGAGGGATGGCCTGACATTCTCCTTTAGAACTCTCTGATACAGACCAGATTTCATGGTTCTTTCAATGATGGCAAGTCATCCAGGTCCTGAGGCAGCAAAGCATCCCCAAACCATCACACTACCACCACCATGCTTGACCATTGGTATGAGGTTCTTACTATGGAATGCAGTGTTTGGTTTTTGCCAGACATAACGAGACTCATGTCGTTAAAAAGTCGACTCAAGTTTGCCAAAACGCATCTATCAAGACTGGTCAAGTCTTTTGGAAGAATGTTATATGGGTAGATGCCCCAAACTTGTTGGACGACATGATTCCCCTTATGTCTGGCGAAAACCAAACACTGTCCAAAAATAGATGAAGCAACTGCAGATTGCCCCTTTAAGGAAATGTAGAGTGAACCATCGGTGCACCCTTGGATCCCAGTATTATTGTTCATTTATTCTTTCAATCTGCGTAATGAAAAGTGCCTCAGTAGCTGAATCATAATAAGCTGGTAAATCATGACATTTCTATTTCAGATGTAATAAATAACCCTTCATGTAATTTAGAGAAAGAAAATCATTAAAACATTCCTCCAAGGATTCACAAATATATTAACAATTTTAGTATCTTATCTTGGCACTGATCTTTGCATAACACATAGTAAATAGGTCAGGTTAAGATCTACGCCTCCTTCAAACTGATGCCAACCCAAACAAAGGCAGCCAAGGCATGAGTTCTCTCTGTAACTCACCCAATTTAGAGGAAATCTAAACATATACAATATACTGATTTCCACAATCTTTATGGAATGGCTCAGACGAGTGGAGGAGATCTATTAATTAAGAGGTACACATGGCATTTGGTATTATTTCAGATTTGTAGGTATAGCTCAACAATGTCAAGCTGAATACTTGAGCGCCACTGAGTGTACAAAACATTACACTTCCTAATATTGAGTTGCACTCTACATGGACTATACAAGGTGTCGAAAGCATTCCAGAAGGATGCTGGCCCATGTTGACTACAATGCTTCCCACAGTTGTGTCAAGTTGGCTGGATGTCCTTTGGGTGGTGGAACATGCTTGATACACATGGGAAACTGTTCACCGTACATTGCAGTTCTTGACACACTGAAACCTGTGCGCATGGCACCAACTATCATACCCCGTTTAAATATTTTGTCTTGCCCATTCACCCTCAATGGCACACATACACAATTCATGTCTCAATTGTCTCACGGCTTAAAAATCCTTCTTTAACCGGTCTCCTCCCCTTCATCTACACTGATTTGAAGTGGATTTAACAAGTGACATCAATAAGGGATCATAGCTTTTACCTTGATTCACCTGGTTAGTCTACAGTTGAAGTCAGAAGTTTACATACACCTTAGCCAAATACATTTAAAAACTCAGTTTTTCACAATTCCTGACATTTAATCCTAGTAAAAAGACCCTGTCTTAGGTCAGTTAGGATCACCACTTTATTTTAAGAATGTGAAATGTCAGAACAATAGTAGAGAGAATGATTTATTTCAGCTTTTATTTCTTTCATCACATTCCCAGTGGGTCAGAAGTTTACATACACTCAATTAGTATTTGGTAGCATTGCCTTTAAATTGTTTAACTTGGGTCAAACGTTTCGGGAAGACTTCCACAAGCTTCCCACAATAACTTGGGTGAATTTTGGCCCATTCCTCCTGACAGAGCTGGAGTAACTGAGTCACGTTTGTAGGCCTCCATGCTCACACACGCTTTTTCAGTTCTGCCCACACATTTTCTACGGGATTGAGGTCAGGGCTTTGTGATGGCCACTCCAATACCTTTTTTTGCCACAACTTTGGAAGTATGCTTGGGGTCATTTTTTATTTGGAAGACCCATTTGCGACCAAGCTGTAACTTCCTGACTGATGTCTTGAGATGTTGCTTCAATATATCCACATCATTTTCCTTACTCATGATGCCGTCTATTTTGTGAAGTAGACGCAGCAAAGCACCCCCACAACATGATGCTGTCCCTCCCGTGCTTCATGGTTGGAATGGTGTTCTTCGGCTTGCAAGCCTCCCCTTTTTTCCTCCAAACATAACGATGGTCATTATGGCCAAACAGTTCTATTTTTGTTTCATCAGACCAGAGGACATTTCTCCAAAAAGTACGATCTTTGTCCTCATGTGCAGTTGCAAACCGTAGTCTGGCTTTTTTTTAATGGCAGTTTTGGAGCAGTGTCTTCTTCCTTGCTGAGCGGCCTTTCAGGTTATGTCGATATAGGACTTGTTTTACTGTAGATATACTGTATGTCATGGAAAGAGAAGGTTTTCCTAATGTTTTGTACACTCAGGGTATATTATGTGGATGCATTATGTGGTTGCAGTATATTAATCAGTTTACACAAATGGTACAACTTGGGCTTGGCCTACAAGTGGACATGACTTAAATATAACAATGTTACATAACACAGCATATAACTACATGATGCATAAAATATGGAGATCATTTAGATCTAATTGATCCTGATATAAAGATCTTAAACAAACGTGAGTAATGCACAACTGGAATGGGTTAGGTTTAAGCATGTTAGCGAGTAGTTATGGTTAGAGTTTCATGTCTTAAACCCCGTTAGGTCGATGTCCACGGCCCACTGAAATCTAAATAGCATAATACAAAAACCCCTATCAAAATTCGTCAGTTTAAGCTGGAGATTGTTTTTTTGCATTGCATGCGTCTCAATCCACCGCAATCCACCGCCTACAAACTATTATGCCCTCTATTGAACGATGAGACTCTCACGAACACAAGTGTCTTGGGGCTCCTCTTAAGTCGGTACAGCCGACCTGCCAACTTCTTTCTGTCTGTAGCATCCGAACAGTTTGGGCTACACACTAATATGACCCCTCTGTGCAAAGATGAGACGCCCACAGGCCTCACATGACTCGTCTGAAGATCCACCCGTTACCAGTTTAAAAATATATGAAAGTATATAGGGAGACTGTTTAGTGTAAAAAATAATATATTTTTTTACAAATGTTTCCTGATCTTACTTATATGTCTCAGATATAGGACATACACTTAAAAATAAAATTACTTTAGATTTTTGGGGGGACTATCAGTTGTTCCATGTAGTGAGTCTGTTATTCATGGGTGGCAGATAGCCTAGCGGTTAAGAGCGTTGGGCCAGTAACTGAAAGGTCGCTGGTTAAAATCCCCGAGCAGACTAGGTGACAAATCTGTCGATGTGCCCTTGAGCAAGGCATTTAACCCTAATTGCTCCTCACTCAGATAAGACCGATAAGACCGTCTGCTAAATGACTAAAATGTAATTCAATATGTTTGTATGGGCTAATATCAGTAAGGCCAAATAAAATGTTTTATGAAATAATTTTTGTATGTATTGTTTTATTCTTCAAGGGGTCTTAAAATTCTAAATCAAATAGATCCTTCTTAAAACAATGACATATAGCTTAGTAGAACCCC